>NW_016107935.1:786930-833730 GCF_001604975.1 Cebus imitator
CAGGTTCATGAAAAAAAGCCATGTGGCTTATATAAGATGTAAGAACCAACCAGGAAACAAAAATCCAGGAAGTCCAAGCTAAAAAACAATTAGAGAAATGCCAGATATAGGTGAAGGGGAGGAAGGCAGCAAATCACACTGCCACGTGTGTACCTATGCAACAATCTTGCATGTTCTTCACATGTACCCCAAAACCTAAAATGCAATTAAAAAATACAAAAATAAATAAAAAAATAAATAAAAAATAAAAAACAATTAGAGTTAGCAAGTCATTACAAACTTTGATCGAAAGCTTCAAACTCCACACTGAGCCTGGATACTTAAAGGTATTTTTGTTGGAAAAAGGTTCTTATAAGAACTCTGTGATTCCTGAGGTTTCTTTCCAACCCCTGAAACTTGAATAGTTGCTAAATTTAGCTAAGAAGAAATTAGTGAGTAAATTAGTGTCGGTAAAAAATCAGTGTAAGTTAGTAGAGAAGGTACATGTTTTATAAGTACATTAACTTTCAGGTCAGGGAAGTGGATGGAAACCTGGCTAAAGCGCTGGAAGTTTAAGGCATGGATGGGCCTTAGGTCTGCAACTGACCAACATTGAGAACTCACCCAAGTTTCACTACTACAAGTCTCAATTTGCACATTTTACCATAAAAATACTATAGCAGTTTTTCCCAGTTTTCCCTATTGGTAAGAATCACAAACATTTTCAAAATTTCACAAAAATTTATTAAAATTTCAGGCTTAGACTAGACTCATTGAATCAGAATCTTCAGGAGAGCAACCCAGAAATTAATATGTTTATCAAATACCACAGGTGATTTGTTTCAGAATGGTTGTTGATAATTGCTGCTTAAATAATACTTCGACTCTTCTCAATCTCAAAATCTATTTAAATCTTAGTTGAAATAATAGCTACTCTTAAACAGATTAATGTAGAAATGGATTAATAAATAAATAATTTATCAAAGTTATCAGTCTTAAAAATGACAGATGTTGTTGTAAGCTTTATTTAGTCTATGGTATACTAAAAGAGTCATCAATTTGATAGTATATCCTAACTAGCAGGAAAGAAAATGACAGGTATAGAACTTTGTGGAAATAAAGTAACTATAGTATCCCCAAACCATTCTAGTTCAATGGATGAAAATATCACCAGTAATAAGCAAAGAAAGTATTACATTTACACAGATTTTCTTCAGAATGCAACTACCTTCACATTTATGTTTCCTCATATTTATTAGTGTTTAATATGCTACATTAAAGTAGTATGTTTTTTGTTGTGTTTTATTTTGTTTTGTGGCAGGATCTCACTCTGTTGCCCAGGCTGGAGTACAGTGGCACAATCTTAGCTTACTGCAACCTCTGCCTCCTGGGTTCAAGCAACTCTCCCTCCTCAGCCTCCTGAATAGCTGGAATTACAGGCACACACCACCGTGCCTGACTAATTTTTTGCATTTTTGCTAGAGACGGGGTTTCACCATATTGGCAAGGCTAGTCTTAAACTCCTCGCCTTAAGAGATCCGCCCACCTTAGCCTCTCAAAGTGCTGAGATTATAGGCTTGAGCCATAAACTAGTATTTAATATACTTATGAGAATAAATACATTCTATTATTCATACTATTAAAAGTAACAAATTGAAGCCAAAATCAGGTAGCCCACCACACAAGGTTAGAATTAGAATTCCACTCATCTAACTCTCAATTCAGTGTTTCCTCCAACTTAATTTTATTTTACCAAGAAGTAATAACTTATCTATATTTACGTACATTTGACAATTTCCAAAATGAAAGGTTTCTTTTAAGTATCATTAGGTATGCAGTGTGTTATCAGCAACAATGTTGATGGTGTGCCCACTGTAAGTTAAGGCACATGTTCATCTTCCTTAGAGAATTGGAACCACACTGTGGTATACAGCTGATGAGTAAAAATACTAATCTCCTCAGCACAACTAGTGAATATTAAATACAGGCATACTGCATTTTGTTGCACTTCATTTCATTTCACTTTTCAGCTATGGCATTTTTTACAAATTGAAGGTCTGTGGCAACCCGGTGTCCAGCAAGACTGTAAGCACCACTTTTCCAACAGCATGTGCCCGTTCTGTGTCTCCATGTCACGTTTTGCTAATTCTTGTATTATTTCATGCCTTTTCATTATTATTATATCCACTATAGTAATCAATGATCAGGGACCTCTGATGTTACTATCGTCATTGTTTTGGGGTTCCAGGAACCACACCCATCCATGGCAGTGAACTTAATCAATTAAGTGTTGCTTGTGTTCTGACTGCTCCACTTACCCACCGTTCTTTCATCTCTCTCCTTCTCCTCAGGCCTCCCTATTCCTTGAGACTCAATATTGAAATCAGGCCAGTTAATAACTCTACAATGACTTCTACATGTTCAAGTGAAAGAAAGAGTCATACATCTCTCACTTTAAATCAAAAGCTAGAAATAATTAAGCTTAGAAAAGAAGGCTTGTTGAAAGCCAAGACAGGCTGAAAGCTAGGCCTCTGTGCCAAACAATTAGCCAAGTTGTGAATGCAAAGAAAAAGTTCTTGAGGGAAATTAAAAGTGCCACTGCAGTAAATACATGAATGATGAGAAAGCAAAACAGTCTGATTGTTGATATAAAGAAAGTTTGAGTTCTCTGGATAGACGATCAAAGCAGTCACAACATTTCCTTAAGCAAAAGCCTGATCCAGAGCAAGGTCCTAAGTTTCTTCAATTCTATGAAGGCTGAGAGAGATGAGGAAGCTGTGGGAAAAACAAAACACTTTGAAGCTAGCAGAAGTTGGTTCCAAAGATTTAAAAAGAAGCCATCTCAACAGCAAAAAAGGTACAAAGTGAAACAGCAAGTGCTAATGTAGAAGCAGCAGCAAGTTACCCAGAAGATCTAGCTAAGATCACTGATGAAGGCAGCTAACTGGAAAACCAACTTTTAATGTAGAGGAAAGAGCCTTATATTGGAAGAAGATACCACCTAGGACTTCCATAGCTAAAGAAGACAAGTCAATGCCTGGCTCTAAAGCTTCAAAGGACAGGCTGACTCTTGTTAGGGGCTGATGCAGCTGGTGACTTTAAGTTGAAGTCAGTGCTCATTTACCATTCCAAAAGTCCTACGGTCCTTAAGAATTATGCTAGATCTATTTTTCCTGTGCTCTATAAATGGAATAACAAAGCACAACATATTTACAGCATATTTAGTAAATATTTACAGCATGATTTACTAAATATTTTAAGCCCCCTGTTGAGGCCTACTGCTCAGAAAACAAAAGAGATTTCCATCATAATCTTACTTCTTATTGAAAATGCACCTGGTTCCCCATGAGCTCTGATGGAGATGTACAAGGAGATTAATGTTTTCATGATGCATAGCACAACATCCATTCTGTAGCCCATAAATCAAGGAGGAATTTTAATTTTCAAGTCTTATTATTTAAGAAATACATTGTGTAAGGCTACATCTACCATAGACAGTAATTCCTCTGATGGATCTGGGAAAAGTACATTGCAAATGAAATGAATGAAAAGTAAACTAAAAATGCCTTCACCATTCTAGATGCCATTAGAACATTCGTGATCCATGGGAGGAGGTCAAAATATCAATATTAATGGAAGTTTGAAAGAAGTAGATTCCAAACATAATGAATGACTTTGAGGTATTCAAGACTTCAGTGGAGTAAGTAACTGCGGATGTGGTAGAACTATGAAGAGAACTAGAATTAGAAGTGGAGCCTAAAGATGTGACTGAATTGCTACAACTTTATGATAGAATTTGAATGCATGATGAGTTGTTTCTTACAGATGAGCAAAGAAGATGATTTCTTGAGATGAAAGCTACTCCTGGTGAAGATGCTGTCAACATTGTTGAAATGGCAACAAAGGATTTAGAATATTACATAAACTTTAGTTGGGAAAGCAGCCACAGGGTTTGACAGTATTGACCCCAATTTTGAAATAAGTTCTACTATAGGTAAAATGCTATCAAACAACCTCTCATGCTACAGAGAAATCTGTCATAAAAGGAAGAGTCAATTGAAACAGATGATTTCCTGAATTTTGGAGCAGTGGAGAAGACTCTGATATGGGTGTGGGGAGGATGATGAAGGGTCCAATATAAGAAAAACTAGGTTGCAAATGCCCATAGATTATTCAAATAGAAATGGCTGTGTCCAGAACTGAGTTTCAAACCAGGAAATAATTAGGACAACTTGAATAAAGTCCATCAAATGTCACAAATACAATTAAAGGCTTAGAGAAGTAGATCTCAGGAGAAACAAATTCAAGATATATTTTGTACTTCATTGTGACTACAGTTAAACATATGTTGTATACTTGAAAATTGCTAACAGAGTAGACTTAAAGTGTTCTCACCACAAAAAAAAAGATGTTAAGTACGTGAGGTAATGCATACGTTAAATAGCTTTATTTACTCATTTCACATATATGCCTATATCAAAACATCATGCTGTATATCATAAGTACATGTAAGTTATACTTGTCAATTTAAAAAATAAAAAGTTAAAAAATAAAAGCAGATCTAAAAAGAATAAAATAAGTTACAATTATATATCCCACATAGAGTCACACAGGATCTTGGAATTAGAACTAGCATCCTAGTTCACTGACATTCCAGCTTTTCTCTTGACATAGAAATAAATTCCTTCCCCCTTTCCCCTATGTATCTGAGGAAGTAGCAAGAAGACACAGAAGTCATTCAATTATTCTTTTTTTTTTTTTTTTTTTTTTTTGAGACCAAATCTTGTTCTGTCGCCAGGATGGAGTACAGCGTTGTGATCTCGGCTCATTGCAACCTCCACCTCTCAGGTTTAAGTGATTCTCCCACCTCAGCCTCCTGAATAGCTGGAACTACAGGTGTACTTTACCAGGCACAGCTAATTTTTGTATTTTTAGTACAGATGGGGTTTCACCATGTTGGCCAGGATGGTCTCAATTTATTGACCTCATGATCTGCCCACCTCAGCTTCCCAAAGTGCTGGGATTACAGGTGTGATCCACTGCGCCCTGCCTTAATTATTCTTAAGCACATTGATGTCTTACTAAGTTACTATGTCCTCTTATGAACAGAACTTGATGTAAAGTTTAAACTAGAGCATGAAAAAATGCAAAATACTAGAACAAGGTTTGTGAAAATGTTCTGAAACTTTCTTGCTGGAAGAGTTGGGCAGTAAGTGGATATTTCTTCTATATTCTACTTGCCAGTTAAATTTGCATAATTAACAAAGCTGGAGAAATAGATTGGAAGCGATAACTTTGTTGCAGAAATTGCACTGCCAAGAGGAATCTCATTACCTCTTGGCTTGGTGTTTGAGAAAAATCCAGTCCAGCTGACAAAATGAAGTTGAGCGAGACACTCAACTAAAGATTGTAAATGCACTAGTCTCGGCGTGGTTTTCCAAATGTAATCTTCTACTCTCAGACAAAGAACTTAACTGTTCACTAATGAAGTGCAGGTGTATGTGAACAATTGGAATGAAGAGAAAAGCTGCCCCAAAGTGAAAAGAAATGCCTAAAACTGAATGGTAAGACTATATGCAGGGGGTTACATTCATTTGTTCAGGAAATATCTATTGAGTTCTTATCTACCTTTTGCCAGGCAATGTGCTGACTGCTGCGAAGTCTATCACAACCACTAAAACTGTTCTCTTCTCAAGATTTATGCAAGATGAAAGAAAGAGCAGGGAGAGAAAACAAAAAACATTGGGTAATGAGAAAGAGAAATACATAAAAGAAGAGGAAGAGAAGTGAGACTGAGGGAGAAAAAAGAGAAGGAAGTTGAAGGAGAAACAGAACGAAAAGTTATCATTTACATACAGCTTCAACATACTTCAGGCCCATATTATACCTCATCAATTGCAATAAATCCTTCAAACAGTGTTTCTCACATTCATTGAACGTTGTTGTCGCTGAAGCTCTAGAAGGTAAAACTTACAATGAGAATTTGCATGCTAATACTTTACTTAAGAGGTTCCAGGCCAGGAGGCAAGGACAGTGAGGAAACAACAGGAGTAAAGCAAAGAAAATATGAGGGAATGCTGTGTGATATGTCATCGTGCTGACTACCATTTACCATCAAACCACAACGATACATAGTGATCACTCGGCAGATCTGTGTTTTTGGTAGGATTTCAAAAGGAAATTGTACATGATAAAAATCTCCAGGGACATTGTGAATGGCCTGGCTTCCTCCTAAATCTTGTTTCTCATTGGTCAAGGTTCACTCCACAGGGAGCTAAGCTCCCTACACTTCCACATTGTATCCTCCAGATTACAGCATCCAGCCTCTCAGCTGCTACTCAAGGAAGCCAGATCCCAGACACCATAACATGTTGTTTCATCTAAGTTTGTAAGCGGACTGGCAACATCTTTAACAGTCTAGGAAGGGAGATGAGACAGTGAAACCACAGAGTATGAGCCAAGGACAAGAAAGAAGGTGGTAACAGGAGGGTGAGAAGGTACACAAAGCTTGAATTCAGTGCCAGCAATTTTTATGTGGCAGATAACTGTTCCCAGTGCTGGGAAGATGTGGTCCTTAACCTCAGACTTGCACAGCAGCAAGGTGACCAGGATGCATAAACAAGCAATTCCCATGCAGTGAGACAAAGTGCTGTAGTGGCTGAGAAGCAGAGGTACCTGTGTCATCTCAAAGAACTCCCAGAACAGATACTTCCTAAGCTGGGGTTATCCAGGTGACAGGTCTGAGCCAGGGAGTAAATGTGTGAGGCTGAGAAATAAAGGAGACTATATGATAGTGGGCAGTGGGCAGACAGAGATGAGCTCCAAAGCCCTAGACTGTGAATGATGTTCAGCATCACTGGAGCTCCAAATGCTGGACAGGAATGGAGAGTTAACAGTTCAAGTATTACCATCTCATGATCTGCTCATCATGAAGCCTAAGACCATAGCCTATAATTCTGCTTCTCTACCCTAAATTCATAGTTCTTACCTTCAGCTCCCCCATATTCATGGCCAGCTTTCCACTTCTGTGTCTTTACACATGGCCTGTTTCCTCTGGGATTCTGTCCCTTTCACATGAACACCTGTTTAAACCATGCGCTTCCTTTAAGGCTCAGGTAAAAGTTTTCTCATCCCCAAACCTACACTATGCCCCCACAGCTCACTGGTTTAATCTCTTTCTACCTAAAATTCCCATTTTCTCTTAAGGTACTTTTCTCATTTCAATAGTTATTTATTTAACTGGCTCATCTCCCCTCCTAGACCGCTAAAGAGATCAAAATTAACCCTGATAGAAATAAACAATTTTAAACCATTCATGGCTTCTATAAACTTTTTTTCTCTTTGAAACAACAGAGGGATATACTTATTGAAATCACTTAGAAATCAACTGGCATTGCCTTGGCCCAAGACTACTAGGCAAAGCTCCCATTTCAGTCCAGGCTGATCTCTCTGGCCCAGTAATGCTCCTAGTTTCTTTCTCCTTTGTTTTCCTCCCCAGTCTTTCCCCATGGGCCATTTCCCTCACTCAGGATCCTTATACCTTCTATTTTGTCTGATTGCAGTCTGGGCTCTCAGAGCCACCTAGCTTTGGCATGGAATGCTGACATCCAGGTTGCAGACAATTTTGGTCTGATTAACAGTCAAACAATTCCTTTCTCTGTGCTATCTGAAAAACAAAAAGAATTCAATCAAACTCAACATATCATTCTGTTTTGTTTAAGAGTTTCCATTTTGAATTCAAGAAACATATGCTATTTGCTTTTCACATGAAGAGTACTGGCCCTTGGGAATACAAAGAAGAATGTCAAGCATGACTTTTAAGGGCCTTTATAGCCAAATGAGTGATAAATACTATTATAACAATAATTAGAAATCAGGCAGAAGTATTGTCTTACAGGAGTATTAACTTAGTGCTATAGGATTAGAAAAGCTGAACTATTACTGGTAAAACCATTGGCAAAATCCAAATTCATATCTAGTTCTAGGTCATTCACGATCTCCCTCCTTCACAATGCTACATGCAACACACAGTAGTGAATTCTCAATTTAGTCATGTTATCTTTGAAGGAATATATAACACATTTCACATGTGTTCTTCCTCTTCAAATTAAACAGGACTCACACATCGTTCAAAAAAGAAATTTTTTCCATAAGCCGTTTATTTTTCCCAGAGCCACCTCTACTCAGTGCTAGGCTTTCTCCTCAAATATCCTGCCTGTTTCATTTGTCCACGGCAGCTTTCTCCTGTTCTTGTTTAATAAGATGCATTATACCTTGAGCTAAATAAATTAGGAAATTTTTAACGTTAAGAACAGTCTGATAATTTAATGAACACATAAAAGTAGAAACTCTTCAGTATTTTTTCTAAGCCCATTAATTCAATAAACATTTGCTATATAACACTAAGATAAGTTTGTTACACTTGATTTAAAAAATGAACTAAACTTAGATACAAATGCAATCAAACAGAACCTTTAGATACCAATCTCACTTTGATCGCTTTCCGACTTTGTGTTCCCTTTTGTTCCTTTTCTAAACTCTTCCCAGCATCACACTTATAGAGAGAATATTTGAACTATGTATGTATATATATGCCTTATAAAGTCTATGTTTGCCTCTGCAAAAGCTGGGGATTTAAAGATGGAACACATACCGTTACTTTCATCAACTCTTCTACTTCCTTCCATTTACAGACAACAGTTTGGAAAAGAAGGTTGCTTATACCCAGCCTAGGTAGTGTCACATGCTAAGTACTCTCGCTCAAGAAGAAGATGGAGTTCACATTAGCGATCTGGAGCATCTGTGGGTCTAGGACCCTGCATCAATAACCCAGGTAGAAATGGCTTTCAAGTCCTAAACTCTTAGACAGTGGATAGGCTCAAAATATAAGCAGAGATAATGCAGCCTAATGGAAATAAACGATCCCTAAGAGTTTGCCTTAATAAGTTTCTTCCTCCTTCCCTCCTGCTCTCCTCTTCCCTATTTCCTCTTCCTTCTCCCTGCTCCATTCTCCCTCTTCTTGTACTCCTCTTCCTCCTTCTCTTCTTCCTCCTCCTTTTTCTTCCTCCTTCGTCACTCCTTCTCCTATCCCTCCTTCTTTTTCTCCCTCCACTTCTGTTCCTCCTTCTTCTTGCTAAAAACACAGGAGTAACTACTTGTCTTCCCCCATGTCATTCCCTCCCCTCTCTATACCTTTTCATCACCACCTGTGTCATTGTGAAGAATCCAGAGATCTGTGTGTTAATAATATTTTGTGCTACCCTTTGCTGACTTTCTTTCATACCTATGATTACAATAATTGAAGAGGTTTCCAAGATAGAAAGATTACAAGCCAAGAACATTATCTCTCTTGGCCTCATGTGAACTGTCTTCAAATATCCTGCTGTTGATTAGCAAAGGTTATTTTATTCCATTAACTCTGCTTCTCTCTTAGCATAAAGCAAGAGAAAATTCTATAAGCCCGCTTAAACAGTCTCATTGCTTCTCTAAGGCTTGACATCAAGGGAAGTTCTTAGTGTGCTACTTTCCTGACCTTATTCTCACACACAAAAAAACTTTATTGACTTTAAAGCCAATTTCTAAAGACAGGTGAAAGATATTTCCAGTCATTCAAATGATGGTGAAATATCTCCTCCAATTGCTCTTTAAGATATCAGCTCAGAATATATTACATTATTTCATAACTCAGAAACTTCCTGGATAATCAGATACATTTGCACATAGGATAGGAAAACTCAATGATAATTTGCTCAGCATACTAATGTTTTTACAAGCTTAAATATAGTCAATATGAGATTTCCTTTCTGTTTAAAAATCTACAGTAAGGAAAAAAAGGCTGTGATAGGTACCCATATTCTCAAAAACAAAGTCTTACTCCAGAATAGCATAGAAGGCCTACTTTTCCACTGTCATTGTAACTTCCTTTACCCTGAGCTCTCTTCACACCAGTGCACAGGCCACCACTTAACACAAACCTTTCCATTTCTTCCCATGTGTTCTCCTGCAACTTAGAACATGCTTATAGACTCTCCAAACTCGTTTTAAATATCACCTGTATGAAGATTACTCTTGGGCATCAACAAATGGTTTTAACCATGTTAGTAATCATCAAAAGACTTAAGTCACTGTAGCATACTTATTTAATAGTTCAATTATTATTACAACTAAGAGCCTATGAATTACTTGGGGACACCCTTATGACAGATGCACTTTGGTGCATAGACTAACTCACAACAGGCACATAATTTTAAAACAAATAAATGTTTGACTGTCATGTAATTTTACTCATCAAATCAACATATTCAAAATCAAAGTATTGAACTGGAAGAATGGTACATTAATGTGGTTCACCACATTTCCTTCAAAGTCGGAATTAAAACCCAGAACCCCAAATATATCAAGTCTCCAAATACTCCTCATGATATTGTTTGGCTGTGTCCCCACCCAAATCTCATCCTGAATTGTAACTCCCATAATTCCCACATGATGTGGGAAGGACCCAGTGGGAGATAATTGAATCAGGGAGGTGGTTTCCCCATCCTGTTCTCGTGGTAGTGAATAAGTCTCATGAGATCTGATGGTTTTATAAGGGGACAGTCTTTTTGCTCAGCTCTCTTTCTTTCTTGTCTGATGCCATGTAAGATGTGCCTTTTGCCTTCTGCCATGATTGTGAGGCCTTCCCAGCCATGTGGAACTGTGAGTTCACTAAACTTATTTTTCTTTATTAATCACCCAGTGTCAGATATGTCTTTATCAGCAGCATGGAAACCGACTAATATAGTAAATTGGAACTGGAAGAGTCTGGTGTTGCAGCAAAAATACCCAGAAAAATGGATATGACTTTGGAATTGGGTAACAGGCAGAGGTTGGAACAGTTTGGAGGGCACAGAAGAAGACAGAGAAATGGGGAAAGGTTGGAACTTCCTAGAAAGTAGTTGAATGGCTTTGAGCAAAATGCTGATAATGATATGGACTATGAAATCAAGGCTGAGGTGGTCTCAGATGAAGATGAGGAATTTGTTGGAAACTAGAGTAAAGGTGACTCTTGCTATGTTTTAGCAATGAGACTGCTGGCATTTTGCCCCTGCCCTAGATTTGTGGAATTTTGAACTTGAGGGAGAAGATTTAGCGTATCTGGCAGAAGAAATTTCTAAGCAGCAATGCATTCAAGAATTGACCTGAGTGCTGTTAAAAGCATTCAGTTTTAAAAGGGAAACAGTATGAAAGTTCAGAAAATTTGCAACCTGATTACACAATAGAAAAGAAAAACCCATTTTCTGAGGAGAAGTTCAAGCCCACTGCAGGAATTTGCATAAGTAATGAGAAGTCAAATGTTAATTGCCAAGACAATGGAAAAAATGTCTCCAGGGCATGACAGAGAATTTTGCAGCAGCCCGACCCCCCATCACAGACCCAGAAAATTGTTTCATGGGTCTGGCCCAGGGCTCCCCTACTGTGTGCAGCCTCAGGGCTTGGTGGCCTGCATCCCAGTCACTCTAGCCAAGGCTAAAAGGGGCCAAGGTATAGCTCAGGCCATGGCTTTAGAGGGTGCAAGCCCCATGCCTTGGTAGCTTCCATGTGCTGTTGAGCCTGTGGGTGCACAGAAGTCAAGAATTAAAGTTTGGGAACCTCTGCCTAGATTTCAGAGGATGTATGGAAATTCCTGGATGTCCAGGTAAAAGTTTGCTGCAGGCTGGGGGTCCTCATGGAGAACCTCGGATAGGGCAGTGCAGAAGGGAGATGTGAGTTGAAGCCCCCACAATGAGTCCCCACTGAGGCACTGCCTACTGGAGCTGTGAGAAAAGGGCCACCATCCTCCAGACCCCAGAATGATAGATCCACCAATAGCTTGCACTGTGTACCTGGAAAAGCCACAGACACTCAACACCAGTCAGTGAAAGCAGCCAGGAGGGAGGCTGTATCCTACAAAGCCATAGGAGAAGCTGCCCAAGACCATGGGAACCCATCTCTTACATCAGCGTGACCTGGATGTGAGACATGACAACAAAGGAGATTATTTTAGAGCTTTAAGATTTGACTGCCTTACTCAATTTCAGACTTGAATGGGGCCTGTAGACTCTTTGCTTTGCAATTTCTCCAATTTGGAATGAGTGTATTTACCCAATGCCTGTACCCACACTGTATCTGGGAAGTAACTAACTTGCTTTTGATTTTACAGGCTCATAAGTGGAACTGACTTGCCTTGTCTTAGATGATACTTTGGACTGCGGACTTTTGAGTTAATGGTGAAATGAGTTAATACTTTAGGGACCCGTTGGGAAGGCATCATTGGTTTTGAAATGTAAGGACATGAGATTTGGGAGGGTCCAGGGACAGAATGATTTGGCTGTATCTCCACTCAAATCTCATCTTGAATTGAAGCTCCCATAATTCCTATGTATTGTGGGAGGGCCCTGTGTGAGACAGTTGAATCATGGGGCTATTTCCCCCATACTGTCCCGATGATAGTGAATAAGTTTAATGAGATCTGATGGTTTTATAAGGGGAAACCCCTTTCGCTTGGCTCTCATTCTCTCTTGTCTGCCACCATGTAAAGTATGCCTTTTTGCCTTCTGCCATGACTGTGAGGCCTCCCCAGCCATGTAGCCATGTGGAACTGTAAGTCCATTAAAACTCTTTCTCTTTATAAATTACCTAGTCTCAGGTATGTCTTTATCAGCAGCAGGAAAACGACTATACAACTTAGCATTTCAGGATATATGCACTTATGTGCTCATGTACTCTTAATGCCAACTCTGAGATCAGAATGATGAAGACAATCTTATTAGTGCAGAGGGGGTAACTAATGTATTTAATAATTCATAGCTAAATTGTGTTCCATTTTTAATATGATAACAAATAGTGAATCTAAATTATATATATTTTAGAAAATTCAATGAATGTTCTGTTCCATGACAACCACACCCAAAAAGTTTTCCTGATTTTTAAATATAGTTTATTGTTTTTATTAATTTTACTTCACCATATGAATATATGGCATATCTACTTCTATGCCACTTCACTTCATATTTGTTGATATCCTAGTCCTTAGGCCACATTGTCAAAAATGAAATAAATTTGCCCTGATCTTTATTCGATTTTGAAGGTGCATTCCTTGGTTCATGTTTTACTTTCTGAAAAATGACTGTTGAATGCAAACTGAATGGCTTTAATTTATTTGAGAAAAGGTGAGAAGAAAGTGGTCTTACCAAATTCAAGCTTTTATTCTATAGGTAAGCATCACTTTTGCTGCTGCTTCTTACTTATAAAAGAGAAACACTATTCTCTTTAAAACAACAAATGTTGAACAAAATCATAAATAGTCCTCTACATTTTCATTCCCAATTCTATTGGTTTGGCTAATATTACTGGAAATACTTACATTGATTGTTACAGTACTATTATGGCTGCATTTAAAACACCACATAAAGACTGAACAATGGTATCAACTAAATATGCCATGGCTGTTACTACACTGTCCTGCAAACACTATGAATTGAAGTTCAATGAGGAACAAGACATAGCCGAAAATAAGTCATCAACAGAGCCATATCAATATCAGGATTTAGCTTCAGCATTCAGCCTAGGCCAAGAGATTTAGAGACTCTTGGGACGGGATTAGCATTTTTTAAAATTACTATTATTATTATTATTATTATTATTATGGCATATAGCGGTTATATTGCATTCTATTACATGAAGGATCCATGGAAATTGTTCGTTTTTCCCCCCAAGATTTTGAATTTCTCTAAGATCAGGTTCTTAGAATCAGAGCAGCAAAATCACAGTGGATGATGAGGTTTTGCAGGGAAGAAAAGTCAAGCAATCATACTACAGAGTGAATAGAGAATGAGTATACTTGAGTCTAGGGGAAAATTAGCCTTGTTGAGATGTCAATAGTGACTGACAAAGAAATTTCCAAAGTCAATGCTACTAAAATGTGTTCTCCCTCCAAAGTATTAATATCTAACATAATAACAATAATAGTGTTAATAATTTGATGTTCACAGAAACTGAAGTGCTAAAAATGTTTCCAATTTTGGCCTTTATTATTACATTAAAAATATTTATATTAAAAATATTTATATTTTTCTTACGTCACTGGACAAAAGCTCACAGGTTCTTAACAATAAAAATTCAATTGTTCCCTTGTGTTTAATGGGGGCCAAGAAGAAATTCTCATTCCAGATTTGTCACGGTATATCTATAAATGATAAACGGTAAGAAGTGAAAGCATTTATAAGAAAGGAAAGTAATGGGGGAACAATCCTGCTGCTTCACTTCCACACAAGAGCAAAATAAAACCTTTGATAACTGCTAAGATAAATAGTAAGCTATACAATGCCATTATGGCAGCTGTGCTGTGTTATCCACCATAGTTTTACTCATTGTATTCAGCTCTGTATAGGAGTAAATCGTCATGTTACATACCTATGTATTTACATCCAGGTCCCACATCTAGCCTCTCCCCCTGAGAACTGAGCTATCAGACTTAAGGCTTTCTAAGTACTTTCTGTTTTCCTGTGAACCCAGATATTAATTTCCAAGTGTGCTTTGGCCTAAGACATTTTCCTCCTCTTTAGGTGCTTGGAGCAGATTGTACCGGGGCTTGAAATGTTGCTTACTCTGCAATTAACACCACTTCTCTATTCCACTCGCCACCCCCCCCCCCGCACTATGTAAGTATCTAATTCCCAATTCTAGAACACCAGACTTCCACTTTCTTCCTAATTATAATCTTCCTCCCATTAAGTTTCCATTTAAAAAGCTAGAAAGACTAAGCCTGAAGAAACTTTAGAAATAGGTGATCCATAAGAAAAGCTATTTTTACAAAAGAAACATTAGAAAGATGAAAATGTCAATAGCAGATTAACAGTTGAGGCAGAAAAGCAGGTAGTTCATACCGCATCAATTCTGTACAAGTTTTATTTATATGTTTACCCCTGAAGACCCAAGAACAGTAGATGGTAGTCAAAGAAAAGAAGAGAGGAGCCGGAATGGAAAGATCACCAAAGTTTCAAAAAACAATCTGGAGCTTTTTTATCTAAATTCTGTTCCTACAAATTCAGAGGAATATCTATAGTCATGTTTTGTCCTGAAATAGAAAGTGTTTAAGTTGTAATTTTCCAAAGTGAAATTAGAGAAGGAAGAACTTCAACCATTACTTTGAAAAATAGCTGTAGCCCTTTCAATGTGCCCTTTTAGCACCAGTTGTTGAAGCAAAACACTAAGCATTCTGTAAGAACCATCCCATAAGGTACCTTATCTGAAGCTCTGGTCGCAGATGCCTGTGAGCTCTGCAAAATGGCATCTGCAGATGCCTCCGTTGCCAAAAACCAAAGACATCCAGCATGAAAAGCTTTATAGAATTAAAGAGATGCATTACCATAGCAAGAACATTTGTATCTTGCCTTCCTAACTAAAGTCCACGGTGGAAATGTGTCCTCGTACCTGGCAAGCCCAAGGAAACAGTCCCACCTTCACCACGTCTGCAGGAGGTACTGCTTGTGTTCTCCAGTGTGGTTAGAACAGGCCACAAAGTCTTCTAGAATGGAAGCATCACTGTCTACTCACGACTTCTCAAGCAATTGACTTACATAAATCTGAACGAGTTTCCCAGTCTCTAAATATTATCATTATCTGCTCTCTGAAACAAATGCACTATTGCTGTGTTACACCCTCCAATCAGAGAGCTTACCATAGAGGAAGCAACTATTTCCGCTTCTCCAGAAAAAAATAAAATTTGGTGACAAAACACTGGATCCTTGACATTTGAAAAAGGTATGTTTGTAGAAATTCCTACACTTATAAATTCACATACATAAAAAAAAATCCTTTGAGCAAAAAATTTTTTAAAAAATTCTATTCATTCCTTACTGACTCATTCCTGGTATACCAGATCCTTAGCTTGTCGCATTCATCTGTATTACACGCGCTAGCTACATTTTCTCATTTAACTTTCACAATGACCCTTTGGAGACATATATTATTTTTGCTACTATTTTCAACTATCCCAACTGTTAGAAGTAGAAGAACTTAGGGGTGGTTTACAAATGGTCAACAAAATAAATATTAAATTTGTGAATGCTAAGTGTCAGTTACTTCAAGAAGAATACTAGGAGAGTTGGAGAGATTTTCCTTCCAACCGGCAGTGCACCATCTGCCCCGGAACTGGCTGCCTACCTTCCTTGGCCCTCAGTGCGGCAACTGCTGGTATGCTCTGGGCACAGTACACCTCCCGGGTCTGGATCCCACCGCCACACACGGGTCCCGTCACATGCCAGTGGGGATCCTGCTGCTCGAGGAGGAGAGAGACTTGGCATTCTTTCCATTCAGTGGTTCTCCAGGAATACCTGTTTGGTTTGGTTTATTTAAAAGAAGAAGAAGAAGTAAGAAAAATATACAACTCTAAGGAAAACTTAAGTCATGACATCAACAGGCATAATCTGTCTTTCTAGGACTAAATATTTGCCTGTGGATCAAGAAGTATGCTAGCTTTGAATTACTAAGTCCCTTTTATTTCCTAGAAAAAAAAAAAAAATCCAGCAGCCCATCATGATAATAGCACAG
Source organism: Cebus imitator (assembly GCF_001604975.1). Taxonomy (NCBI): domain Eukaryota; kingdom Metazoa; phylum Chordata; class Mammalia; order Primates; family Cebidae; genus Cebus; species Cebus imitator. The sequence goes on from NW_016107935.1 coordinate 803,479, forward strand.
GATGACCGGACTAAAGGAAGGTGACATGGATAAACACTGAGCCTGTCTCAGCCTTGAAGCTGGAAGACAGTGAGGGAATAGAGAGAGGAGCTGGAAACCAAATGAGCCTAATTCTTGATAGCTGAACTTGTCATGGGGTTTCACTTCACAGATTTGCAGATGACTTTGTGTGAAACTTGGCTTTTCTTTCTTAATTAATATGACAGCGTGTGAATGTGTGAAGTTGTAAGTATATTATTTTACATAGAGATATCTCCAACTTTTCAATCTTCTTGATATAAGAAACTCTTTACCCATTTGACTTTTTGTCATTTGCATAAAAGTATATGTATTAAAAAATGAGTTAATACTGTGCCACTATATTTAACTAATACTTTTTTTACATACGCAGCCATGTGCTATATAAACTGATATAGGAATATGTCTCCCTAGTTTACAACTGGTTAATAAATACTTGAATACACACACACACACACACACACACACACACAAATAAGGGAGAAAACACAATGGAGTTTGTATATACTGTACAGAAAACAAAACAACTGCCACACTACTACATTCATACGTGGAGAATTATTTCAGACAGAATTTCCTTTTGTGGATTATTACAGCATTACTTAAGCCCACAGCATTAATATAACCTTGCAGCACCCATAAAAACACTTGAGAGACTCATTAAATTCTGGAACAATAAACAAAACCTAATAAACGTTCACATATCTGCTGTCTCATTTCATATTTAAAGAAAAATTTATCAGCTTTGTGATTGTTTAAAAGAAAAATGGGGAAAACCAGCCATAAAAGTAATCATATTGTCACAAAGATCCTGGCCTTACAAAAACTAGAGTAAAATTGAAATCAAGTAACAGATGTCAAAATAAGAAAGCAAATCTCCAAGAAATCTCATAGTGACAAATCCCTCACAATGAATGTCATCATTCTAAAAAGCCTGAAAGCTAAGAATCAGCTGAGAATCATTAGTCTTGTGAAAAGCCCATCATAGAAAAAGGATTTGGACAGTCCTCTGCGATTTGTTGTAACACGAGTTTTTCTCTCTCAGCCTCACTACTTAATTTTCACTTTTTCCCCCCAGGCTTATGAATTATTTACTCAGCCACTCCAAACAAGAATTTGGAGTGCAGAGTTCAGGTGCTTCGTATGCCAGGTGAATATAAACAACAATATATTTCTAATTCCTGGGCATGAGAAATGGGATAGCTCTTTTCCAGAGCCAGTGCTCCAAAACCCTTTCTTCTCACTGAGAGTCAGTCCCTGCCCTATTCTTCATGGTCACCTCACCAAAAGTCTTGGTTCTCAGATTTTCAGTTTCAGGGCACAGATAGATCTTTTATCGAGGGCAAAGTAAAATGGGACAGAAGAATGTTGGGGTGGATGATTACCACGGTCTCATTTCAAATCCCCTTCTTCCAAAGTTTCCCTAAAAGAAGAGCTTTCTGTCCATGAACAAAAGGGCCAGATACAGCCACTGATTCAGAGACTTCCATATAGTTAGCAAAGAAGACAGGCAAAAAGAGGGTAGTGTGGTACGGATGGCAAGTATGCTTTGGAGTCCAGTTGCCTTGGTTTGGATCAGAGCCTCACCACTTTGTGGTTAGTAACTTGGGTCCAATTTTGTTTTCCCACCTGTACAATGGAGATAATAACACCAATCATTGAGCCTGACACATAATAAATGTTCAACAAGTGTCCATTCCTTTCTTCTTATGGACGTTTACATTTCTACATGCACCTTTTGCCCATTGCTGATGTTGCGCACGTGTGCACACACACACACACACACACGTACATTAATATTTTATTTATGAGGATTTCATTAAGAGTCTCAATATTAGAGATCCGCAGTTGCCATGGTCTAAGTTCCAGCAACCACAGTTCAGCAAAGAGCATAAAAGAAACATAAAGTTTATAGTAATTTGTTTGCTTGTTTGAAAAAAAAAAATGGGCCATTCTGTATAAATTACTTTTTCAATTAATTTATCATGACCCTACAAGAATCAGCAATGGGGAAATTTTGAAAGTTATTATGAAGAAAAATGAAAAAAAGAGTTTAATGACTATACTTGTATATAAAGTAACAAAAACCTTGTTGGTGGTTCATTAACCAAAAACGCCCAACTTCCATTCATTGGTAAATAATAAATCCTTTAGAGAAGACATTTATCACTATTGTTATTTTTTTACCACCTCAGAGAAAATAACAACCTAGCAAGAAGGAGAGGAAAAACCACACCAATAAATGACTTCTATATTCCTTTTTTAAAAAATATGGGTCTTTTCATAGTTTTTGCTCAACCTTTTTTTCTTATTTTTTTCTATAGCCCTATCTACGTTTAGTCACAAATCACCCCGGCAGCCATGAAAACTGAACATCCTGAGCTGCTCCAACCAGAGAAAGTGTCACTAGGATCTGACAGAATAACAAATCAAAGGAGCCCACTCAGCTAAACGTAACTCCCTTTCTCCTTTAGAAGTTGTTATGGCAATAGTCCTCCAGCCTCCGGAAAACTCAGCTTTTTGATGCCTGGGACACTTTCTTTAATGGCTTAGCCCACGTCAAAGACCAGACCTTTTCAACCCCTTGTCTCCCAACGCTGATGCCTTTCAAAGCAGCCTCATTTGGCCCTTCTGGTTAAAAGGGATTGTGGGGAGTTGCAAAGGCCAGAGTTCTACCTCCTCCGAGTCAGCACTTCGAAATTGGCTGTGGAAATGCCTCAAGTAGAGTAAATGGCCATGGAATGAAAGAAGTGTCAGTTCCCATAGACCCTTACTAATGTGAGTATGTGTGAGTCTGCTTTTTTCGAAGTGTCTGGCTAAACAGAATAAACAAGGCATTAATTTGTTTGGACTACTAGGGTATCAGGGCTGATCCTCCAAGTAGTACAAATGACACTCAGTATTTTCTGCCTGCTTCCTCTATTCCAGGCACTGCCCTAATGAATTTAGGGGCATTACTTCATTTAATCCTCCCAACAAGCCTATAAAGAAAATATTATTTCCCCTTTTACAGATGAAAGAATTGGCATAAAGAGTAAGTAACTCTTTCAAGGTCAAGTGAGTGAACGCAGAGTTCAAAGCAAGGTTTGTCTGATTCTAAAGTATATCTTCATAATAAAATGACACTCTGGCAGATTAAAATGGTAAATGGCAAACCCATTTACTCAATCAGGTAGTCCAGAAAGCTCGATCAAGTAGTATAGAATGCAATTTCAGTAGACAATATGTAGCTACCTGTGTAGCCATTACAAGAACAAGTCAATGTTGATCTTGGTCTGAAGAAGTGTGTTCTGGACAGAAACAAAATATAATCTGCTGACCAATAATATTTCACGCTGCCAAAATAACTTTTCTTCCAATCGCAAATACAAGTATAGTCTGAGAATGTGTTATAACCCATCATTTTATAATTAGAGCACTGTGATCACCTAGGGATGAATTTTAGCACTTTCAGGAGATAGTCATGTCTCACTTGATGACAGAGATATATTATAAGAAATGTGTCATAGGGTAATTTCATCCTTTTGCAAACATCATAGAGTGCACTTACATAAACGTAGATGGTGTAGCTTACTACCTATATGGTATAGCCTATTGCTCCTAGGCTACAAACCTGTACAGCATGTCAATTTACTAAATATTGTGGGCAACTATAACACAAAGGCAAGTATTTGTGTATCTAAACATGTCTAAATGTAAACCAGGTACAATAAAAATAAACTATTATATTCTTATGGGACCATTGTATATGCAGTCAATGGCCCATCATTGACAGAAATGTTATGGAATACATGGCTGTAATTGCAAGTTAAAAGAGAAATACAACATAAGTAAAGGAATCTCTAATTGTGTAAATTCAAATTTCCACTATAAGGTGCAGAAGATGATTTTTTGAAGGAGGATATCTTTTCAAGGCCCGAAAATCAAATTCTGCACATTGCTTCCTGGTCCTTCTTAATGTTAGGTAAAACTGCCCTCCATTTATGTAAAAACAACGCTGATGTCCCTACTTTTAGTGAGCAAGCACACTGTCAGCCACTTTGAACCTCAAATTTCTGAGAAAGGGAATGCTAATAATTCAAATACTAGATTCACAGAAAGAATAACTCCTAGAAGAACATATTAGTTAAGATAAAGATACGTATGGTAGACTGAAGCTTGAAAAGTGCTAAAAAGCAGCTTGACTGGAAAAAGAAATAGGCCTGTCCAAACAGTAAGCAAATCACTTACTCATCCATGCATTCACTTTATCCCTTCTTTCGACAAGTAATTGTTAAGCCACAGCTAAGCACCGAGGACAACAGAGACATAGCAGTGAGAGAGAGAAAGCCCCTGATCTTGGGAAGATTACCTTCTGGTGGGATAGACGGACGTAAATGCATCAATATACGGCATGGCACCAGTTACTGGGTGGGGAGAGAGAGAGATGGATGAGGAGAGATATTTCTATGCCATGATGAGAGAAATCCTCAGAATCCTGAATAAAATGAGGGAGTGAGAATAAGGATAGATAGACAAGTGGTGTTCTAGGCAGAGAAAAGAGCAGCCTGTCCAAAGGAGGCAGAGTGCCCAGCACTTTCTAGAAACAGTATAAATCATTATGGTGAAGGCAGGTGCGGCAAGGAGAGAATAGCAGAGATAGGACCATAAAGTGTAGTCAAGAGCCACACTATGAAGAACCTTGTAGGCCAGAGCAGGGGTCCCTAACACCTGAGCCACAGATCAGTACTGGTCAGTGGCCTGTTAGGAACTAGGCCTCACAGCAGGAGGTGAGCAGCAGGTGGGCAAGTGAAGCTTCATCTGTTTTTACAGCTGCTCCCCATCACTCACACTGTCACCTGAGCTCCGCCTCCTATTTGATCAGCAGTAGCAATAGATTCTCACAGAAGTGTGAACTCTATTATGAACTGCACAAGAGAGGGATCTAGGCTATGTGCTCCTTATGAGAATCTAGTGCCTGATGAACCATTACTGTCTCCCATCACCTCCCCAAAATGGGACTGTTTAGTGGAAGGAAAATAAGCTCACGGCTTCCACTGATTCTACATTATGATAAGTCATGTAATTATTTCATTATGTTATAATTTGATAATAATAGAAATAATGTGCAAAATAAATAAATGTGATGCACTTGAATCATCCTGAAACCATCCCCCTGCCCCAGTCTGTGGAAAAAATATCTTCCATAAAACTGGTCCCTGGTATCAAAAAGCTTGGTGATCACTGAGCCAGAGGATAGCTTGTGAGTGTTATTCCAAATATGCTGGAAAAGCGTTGGACAATTTTGGGAAGAATGGTAACATGATGATGTGATTTAAATACTGGAGTAAGAATAGGCTGTGGGAGCCAGGGAGGTGGAAGAAATGATATATATTTGGAGGTCTTTGCCAGTCTAGGAGAAAGGATGGTGGCTTCTGCTGCTGCGGTCATAATGAATGTAGTGCAAAGAGATCAGATTCGGGATATATTCTGAAGGTGGGGACAACCTTCTAATGGATTAGACCTGGAATGAGAGAGAGAGGAGTGATGGATGATTCCAAATTTGTTTTTGATCCACGTATTAGCAGCAAATTTCCTGGTACTGAATTCTTAGGCAAGACAGCTCAGGGAAGAGAACAAAATCCCAAATATTAAAGAAACCATGTATTATAACTGTGAAATTTCATTTTTCTTCATTGACCTCCTAGCATCGGTCTTCTGAACTTTTTTCCCTATGTCTTATACTCATTGCCCAATTTCTCTGTATTTAGTCTATAATTTAAGTCTGTTCAGGAAATGGTTCACGAGTATATCTGCATGAGTAGAAACAGGTAAGGTTTAATATGTTATCATTCTCAAGAGGTAGATGCAGCTTAAAATGACAAATCAAAATTAATAAAAAAGAAAAAACAGTCTTCTGTAACTGGAAATACACGTCCTCATAAAGAGATACAGGACGTAGACTTTGGATTGGGAAACCTGAGTCTGGGCCTTTGAATTAAACAACTCAAGTAGCTAGCTTAAATTCCTGAGAGTGATGTTGTCCCACCTAAGGAATCCCAAAATTAAAATATTCTCTAAATTGAGGGAGGAAAAGGGGACAAAAGGAAGAAGGAATTTATTGCTGTGAAGCAATAGATAGGGGCATCCTAAATTAGCAAAACCAAAATTAGAAAAGTAGGCACATTTAAGTAACTATTCTTAAAATAGAATCAGCACCATCACAGCTTTACGGCTACCTCTGTCCTTTGAAATCTCAGCTTTATCACTTTCATAAAGGCTTGGAATTGCTTTAAAATGTCAGTTTCTTTTCTTATTCTTCTAAAGGCTTAGATTTAAAGCAGAACAACACAAAATAGAATTTTAAGTGATTTAATGATGACAGATTGAAAGAATAATTGCATTAGTTAATGGTCATGTTTTGACTGAGCACATATAGTTTTGCAAACATTCTTGGAATTGAAACCCTAGTGCAAGGTATTCAGATTAAATGCACGTGTATATTAAAAATCAGCGTACTGCAGCATGACTAATTTATGACAATGTCTGTTGTCCTTTTAAAGCCGTCAATGCATTTAGAAAAGAATTAACTTGTCATTTTTTGCTGAACAGAAGACCAAAATAAAGGGAACTGATCAAGCTTTATAGATTTTACGCTCTAGTAATTTTTTATTGGATAAGGTGGGACTATTGATTATGGAAAGCTACTCTAAAGCGCAAAGCTCTTTGCTCTTCAGCAGATGACTTTGCCGGCCAAACTCCACACATGTATTATTAATAGACTTCTATCACCATACACAGCACTTAGCAGTACATTAACTTTCTTACACTAACTGGGGAGCAAATCTTCGATCCAGGAGATCTTAAAGTGGCACAATGGAGACTCATGAAACAATACCTCAGTAATAGACAAACCTAATAAAAAGGCAAGAGTGTCCTATTGAAACAATTCCAGATTGTTTGAAAACCATTGTTTCTTTTCTAAAACAGATTATCTGGAGGCTCCAGGTCATGACTCTCTACTCCTTTTTTTTTTTTAATACTTTAAAGTTCTGGGATACATGTGCAGAACATGCAGGTTTGTTACATAGGTATATATGTGCCATGGTGGTTCTCTATTATAGGATTGCTTGTCAATTTTGCACATGGATTTTGTATCCTGAGATTTGCTGAAGTTGCTAATCAGCTTAAGGAGATTTTGGGCTGAGATAATGGGGTTTTCTAAATATACAATCATGTTATCTGCAAAGAGAGACAATTTGACTTCCTCTCTTCCTAGTTGAATATCCTTTATTTCTTTCTCTTGCCTGATTGCCCTGGCCAGAACTTCCAATACCATGTTAAATAAGAGTGATGAGAGAGGGCATCCTTGTCTTGTGCCAGTTTTCAAAGGGAGTGCTTCCAGCTTTTCCCATTCAGTACATCATTGGCTGTGGGTTTGTCACAAATAGCTCTTACGATTTTGAGATACATTTCATCAATACCTAGTTTATTGAGAGTTTTTAGCATGAAGTGGTGTTGAATTTTATCAAAGCCCTTTTCTGCATCTATCAAGATTATCATGTGGTTTTGTCATTGGTTCTGTTTATGTGAAGGATTATGTTTGTTGATTTTGTACATTGAACCAGCCTTGCATCCCAGGGATGAAGCTGACTTGATTGTGGTGAACAAACTTTTTGATGGCCAGCTGGATTCCATTTGCCATTATTTCATTGAGTATTTTCAGATCAATGTTCATCAGGGATATTGGACAGAAATATTCTTTTTTTGTTGTGTCTCTGCCAGGTTTTGTATCAGAACGTATATTCTGTTGATTCGGGGTGGAGAGTTCTGTAGATGTCTATTAGGTCTGCTTAGTCCAGAGCTGAGTTCAAGTCCTGAATATCCTTGCTAATTTTATGTCTCATTGATCTAATATTTTTAGTGGGTTGTTAAAGTCTCTCACTATTACTGCGTGGGAGTCTAATCTTTTTGTAGGTCTCTACGTACTTGCTTTATGAATCTTGCTGCTTTTGTTTTTGGTTGCACATATATTTAGGATAGTTAGCTCATTTTGTTGCATTGATCCCTTTACCATTATGTAATGCCCTTCTTTGTCCTTTTTGATCTTTGTTGGTTTAAAGCCTGTTTTACTAGAGACTAGGATTGCAACCCCTGCTTTTTTTTGCTTTCCATTTGCTTGATAAGTCTTCCTCCATCCCTCTATTGTGAGTCTACGTGTGTCTTTGCACATGAGATGAGTCTCCTGAATATAGCACACTGATGGGTCTTGACTCTTCATCCAATTTGCCAATCTGTGTCCTTTAATTGGGGCATTTAGCCCTTTTACATTTAAGGTTAATATTATTATGTACGAATTTGATCCTGTCATTATGATGCTAGCCGGTTATTTTGCCCATTAGTTGATGCAGTTTCTTCATAGTGTTGATGGTCTTTACCATTTGGTATGTTTTTGCAGTGGCTTTTACTGGTTTTTCCTTTCCATATTTAGTGCTTCCTTCAGGAGCTCTTGTAAGGTAGGCCTGGTGGTGACAAAATTTCTCAGCATTCGCTTGTCTGTAAAGGATTTTATTTCTCCTTCACTTATGAAGCTTAGTTTGGCTGGATATGAAATTCTGGATTGAAAATTCTTTTCTTTAAGAATGGTGAATATTGGCCCCCACTCTCTTCTGGCTTGCAGGGTTTCTGAAGAGAAACTCACTGTTAGTCTGATAGGCTTTCCTTTGTAGTAACCAGACCTTTCTCTCTGGCTGTCCTTAACATTTTTTCCTTCATTTCAACCTTGGTGAATCTGACAATTATGTATCTTGGGGTTGCTCTTCTCGAGGAATATCTTTGTGGTATTCTCTGTATTTTCCGAATTTGAATGTTGGGCTGTCTTGCTATGTTAGGAAAGTTCTTGATAATATCCTGAAGAGTGTTTTCCAACTTGGTTCATTCTCCCCGCTGCTTTCAGATACATCAATCAAACATAGGTTTGGTCTTTTCACATAGTTCCATATTTTTTGGAGGCTTTGTTTGTTCCTTTTTATTCTTTTTTCTCTAATCTTGTCTTAACACTTTATTTCATGAAGTTGATCTTCAATCTCTAACAGCCTTTCTTCTGCTTGATCAATTCACCTATTGATACTGGTATATGCTTCATAAAGTTCTTGTGCTGTATTTTTCAGCTCCATCAGGCTATATATATTCTTCTCTAAACTGGTTATTATAGTTAGCAATTTCTGTAACATTTTTTTAAGGTTCTTAGCTTCCTTCCATTGAGATAGAACATGTTCCTGTGGCTCAGAGGAGTTTGTTATTACCCACCTTCTGAAGCCTACTTCTGTCAATTTGTCAAACTCATTATCTGTCCAGTTTTGTTCCCTTCCCTTGCTGGCAAGGAACTGTGAACTGTTGGAGTAGAAGCAGCATTCTGGGTTTTGGAATTTTTAGCCTTTTTGTGCTCGTTTCTCCTCATCTTCATGGATTTATCTACCTTTGGTCTTTGATGTTGGTGACCTTCTGATGGGGTTGTTGTGTGGACTTTTTTTGTTGACGTTGATGATATTCCTGTCTGTTTGTTCATTTTCCTTCTAACAGTAAGGCCGCTCTGCTGCAGGTCTGCTGGAGTTTGCTGGAGATCCACCAGACCCTCTTTGCCTGTATCACCAGCGGAGGCTGCAGAACAGCAAAGATTGTTGCCTGTGCTTTCCTCTGGGAGCTTCGTCCAAGAGGGGCACTCACCAGATGCTGCTGGATCTCTCCTATATGAGGTGTCTATCGACCCCTGCTGGGAAATATCTCCAAGTCAGGAGGCATGGTGTTCAGGGACCCACTTGAGGAGGCAGTCTATCCCTTAGTAGAGCTTGAGCGCTGTGCTGGGAGGTAGGCTGCTCTCTTCAGAATCAGCAGGCAGGAATGTGTAAGTCTGCTGAAGCTGTGCCCATAGCTGTGCCTTCTCCCAGGTGCTCTGTCCCAGGGAGATGGGAGTTTTATTTATAAGCCCTTGGCTGGGGCTGCTGCCTTCCTTTCAGAGATGCCCTGCCCAAAGAGGAGAAATCTAGAGAGACATTCTGGCTATAGCAGTTTTGGTGGCTACAGGTGGACTCTGCCCAATTTGAACTTCCCAGCAGCTTGGTTTATACTGTGAGGGGAAAACTGCTTACTCAAGCCTCAGTTATGCCAGATGCCTCCCCTCCCACCAAACTCAAGTGTCCCAGGTTGACTTCAGACTGCTGTGCTGGCAGTGAGAATTTCAAGCCAGTGGATCTTATCCTGCTGGGCTCCATGGGGTTAGGATCCACTGAGCTAGACCACTTGGCTATCTAGCTTCAGCCCCCTTTCCAGGGGATTGAACAGTTTGGTCTTGCTGGCATTCCAGGTGGCACTGGGGTATAAAAACAACAACAACAACAAAACCAAAAACTCCTACAGCTAGCTTGGTGTCTGCCTGAACAGCCACCTGGTTTTGTGCTTGAAACCCAGGGCCCTGNAAAAACTCCTGCATCTAGCTCTGCTTCTAAATTGCTGGAGAAAAGCTGCTTAATTTAAATAGTTTTTGAAAAGCTTCCTTAGAGAATCTGTTAATTTATTTGACAATCCTTTATTAAATACCTACTATGTGAAGAGTGTTAGATGCTGTAACAGAAAATCAGTAGGAAGCCAGGCATGGTGGCTCACACCTGTAATCCCAGGGTGTTGGGAGGTCAAGGCAGGTGGATCACTTGAGGTCAGAAGTTTGAGATTAGCCTGGACAACATGACAAAACCTCATCCCCACCAAAAATACAATAATTAACCAGGTGTGGTGGCACATGCCTGTAATCCCAGCTAGTTGGGAGGCTGAGGTGGGATAATCACTTGAACCCAGGAGGTGGAGATTACAGTGAGCTGAGATCATGCCACTCCACTCCAGCCTGGGAGACAGAGTGAGACTCTATCTCAAAACAAACAAAAACAACAACAAGAAAATCAATGGGAGAAGATTTAGAAGATGTAACAGGTGATGTGAGTGCTAGAAAGAAAACTTTGACAAATTCAGACTATGATCTGATTCCTCACCTTTTTTGAAGTAACTCTTATAACCAACGACAACAGAGATTTTTTTTTTATATGGAAAGCTGGACACAGTATCAGCAGGATTGTAGGACTGTGGCAAGTTCCCTGGGTTCTTCCTTGTCCTGAGTAGATGTCCTTTTTTGACCTTGATGAGGCCAATTTCAGCTGTTCTTTATTTTAAAATACCTTTGAGTCTGTCACACTTACTATATAATAAATGTAAGCATGGAATAAAGTGTTGAGTGTATAATACTGTTCTGGAGCTACCCCACACTTTAGCCTTCATTCACCTATTCCTTCAATATTTAGTGAGCATTTACTATGAGCCAGGTACTTTTCTAGGTGCTACTCTTTCTAAGGAAAGGGAAAATAAAAACCAAAATAGTCCTATCCATACGTCTGAGATGATGGGTTGGAACATTACTAAACACTCCTATAGGACACAATTATCATGTTCTGGGCAGTCTATTAGGTTGCTGAAAAAGTAATTGCAGTTTTGCCATTACTTTCAGTGGCAAAAACTGCAACTACTTTTGCAGTAACCTAATAGTTTTGAAAGGGTATATCAAACAAGATTCTTAAGACAAATAATAAGTGAACACAGACTAGAAGTTTTCTGTTTTATGAATTCTCCAGTGATTAACATAGTGAAGGCCAAAGCAGGTTTTGAACAAACATCACTTCACAACACAGCACTCTGTTTCAATAGGCAAAGGAAGTAAATGACCAAGCCAAGTTTCATCTACCGTCATTTTTCTTGGTGCTATCCCTGGCTTCAATATTCATCTAAAAACCCATCAAATAATACCCAGAGTTTTCTCAAGGAAAAATGAATTAGGTCTAGAAAATCTAAAATTAGGTCCAGCGCCTCAAAAAGATGTTAGGGAAAACCAGACTGGTCTCAGGGGTTTGTTTCACAAGCAAATCAAAGTGGTGTGCAGGGTGCCCAGATAGATATCTCAGCATAAATTTGCACAGACTTCTTTTAAAGGATCTCTAGTTTACATATAATAAGGAAAAATTAATACATGCCAGAAACAAGCAGGATGAAATAAAAGAGTCCATGTATTCAGTGCCAGACCAGAGTATTGGAACGATATTTTACACTTTGGCTTTTCTGTGTAGTAATATTACACAAACTATGCAATACTCTCAGCTGTGCAGCTTCTGCCTTGAGATTTTCTTAAGAGTTTTACTTGGCATTGGTCACTGTCACCATTTAATAGTGTTGTCTTACATTCGATTTCATATGCTAAATGATCATTTAAGAGACAGAAGAGCCATTTTCATATAAAAACTGTTCCCTCCCCGTGGGGTGGTAGGAGTTGCTGGTAGGTCATCTGAGGTGTCGCTTCTAAGAAAGATGTTTGCAGCTGATTTTTTTTTTCCCCAATATTCTTGTGTGTTACAGTGTCTTTCACCAGAATGGGGCTCTCTGTTAAAGCACAAGAGATCTTGAATCATAGCTGCTCTAGAATCAGGTTGTGTCTCAGCTCTCTGATCTGAAGCATTTACACTATTACAGCTCTATGTTCTTTGTCTTTCTTTACCCCATGTACTAAATGGTGCTGCCTCATCCTGCAGTGTTAGAATGCGTTTTGCCTTCACCTTAGTTGAGGTCTATGATATAATATTTTAAATGTTAGGACACAGCAAAGTGCGCAAGTGCCAAGGTATCTTAAACGATTCCTCCCTCATCATGTTTGGGGGACATAGAATAATATGACACCTAAGATCATGATGCCCAATAACAGGGGACAGCCACACACCAAAAGCCGAGGTAGCAACCGACGAGCACATTTATCCTCTCTCTCTCGTCCATTCCCCACTCATAGTATACACTGCAAGTGTTTAATGACATGCTGGAGGTTGGGGAGGTCCATAAAATTACAAATACACTGGAGAAAGAGGTTTCCTGGGGTCTATGTTAGTCAAAAACTACAACTTTGCATTTTTTTTTTTTTTTTTTGAGATGGAGTTTTACTTTGTTGCCCAGGCTGGAGTACAATGGCGTGATCTCAGCTCACTGCAACCTCTGCCTCCCGGGTTCAAGCGATTCTCCTGCCTCAGCCTCCTGAGTAGCTGGAATTACAGGCACCTGCCAACATGTCCAGCAAGTGTTTTTGTATTTTTCGTAGAGACGGGGTTTCACCATGTTGGTCAAGCTGGTCTTGAACTCATGACCTCAGGTGATCCATCTGCCTTAGCCTCCCAAAGTGCTGGGATTACAGGCGTGAGCCACCATGCCCAGCCAAAAACTACAACTTTGAAACAAACTTAAGGCTATACAATGCTAACCTTCATGTAGTTCTAAAATTTCGCAAGATAGCATAACATGAACTGGTCTCTGTCTCCTTTCAAGTTAAATTAGTTGCTCCAAAGCAACTACTTGATAGTGTGATGGCCCCAGGGACTACTTCTTTAAAATCTCCTCTTAGTTACAATTCCCTTCATGGAGTCATGCCTTAGGGATGGCCACTCATAGTGTTTAGTATGAAATGCTGGACAGTGGAGCCGGGCTAGTGAGGCTCCACTATCTACAGTGGTATACCACTTCTACCTATACCTTGTTCTTGAAATATTTTTCCCCTAATTTCCTGAGTGGATAATTTATTTCCTTCCTTTGATTTTCCCACCCCCTCAAATCCTGCTTATTTGAATGATGCTTCTCTAGGGACACTGTTTAATTTCATCACCTATGCCGACCCCTCATTGCAGCATTCCAAGCCTCTAGCTTTACCTTACTTTAATGTTTTACTGTTTCCATAGCTCTTCCACCAAGTGTACAGTTTACTTTATATTGTTTATTTGGTGTATTTTTACTAAAATTTAGGTTCCGGTGGGTGAGGGAAGTTTGTCTGTTGTGTGCTCTGAGGTATCTCAAATGCTTAACATAGTGCTTGGCATATAGCAAAGGCTTAATTTGTATTTGTTGAATTAATAAATACATCCCCCGTAGCAAAGATAGTGGAAGGGTAAAAGTCAAACAGTATTCTAAAATAATTTTTAAAACACTATTAAGAATCACAAAAGCATGCATTTACCACCTGGGGAGAAAAAAAGGTGATTAACTTGCTTGATGCATATGAATTGCTTATGAGTTCTGGGAAAGGAAACATGAGAATTTCTGTTTCCTAATAGATTTTCATTTTCCTTTCCCTTGTTAACAATGAATTTTAATTACTGATATAAAACCAGAAACAAAAGTTAGTACACAGCCTTTATGCCTTCTTGTGGTAGAGGCCACAGCCCAGATTTCAGACAAATAAGAATGTCAGCTTATGTTTAGTTGCTGTTGCTTATTTTCCTTCCAACAACCAAGTAGAATCATTAGTTACAAAATTCTCCCTATGGAACACTGGTTGGTTGGTATTTCACTTAATTCTCCAATACTCCTATTTCCTACAGCTTCACCGTTTTAAAAGTGTGTGTGTGCGTGTGTGCGTGTGTGTGTGTGTGTGTGTGCGTGTGTGTGTGTGTGTGTGTGCGTGTGTGAAACTCAGCAACATTTTCAAACGGTAGAACTAGTAGGCCAGTCTCATTACCAGCGAAGTTTGTCAGCCTCTATTTTCAGACACTAAGGTTCTACCAAATGAAGATCAATACAGAAACTCATCTTGGGTACATCCTGAATTACTACTTTCCACATTATCTTGTTGAAAAAAATAATATGGTATCCACAAATGCATGTATATTAGTAGGTATACCCTTATCTTAGCGTATGTCTTCACTGTGCCTATCATGACAGTCAGTATGATATAATGGAAAGAATACTGGCTTCAGAGTTGAGTGAATTTGCGCTTGAATCTTAATGCCAACTTACATCTCCTTTCACTTTCAAAAATGTTCCATTTGGGTGATAAGCTCTATGTCACTCTAAATATTATTTATATGTACCTAGTTAATTTATAACTCTGCTCTAATTATTGGCCAACAGTAGTTACTTTATAAACGGTAGGCACTGCTTAACAAATATAGATGTAGTTCAGCATTCTGAGCATCACCAGCAAGGTCCCATTCTGACTCTAATAGAACTGTAATAGTTATTAACAAAGAAAATGAAAAGTTGACTATAAATCAGAGAATCTTTGAAACTATCAGGAAGAGAACATTAGCTATCCCACGAAAAGAATGAAGGATAGAGGCATGAATGTCAAGGTCATCATTAAGCCCGAATTTTATTCCTGCCTGCATACCATTGAGAAGTCTTCTGAAGTAAACCTCCAAAGGGAAATAAGAATTCCAAATTATCTAGAAGAAATATGTTTCTACCCCATGAAATTATTATTGTATACTAAGGAAAAGAGATACTATCTTTCTAAAGGAAACAAACACACCTGCAAATAGCAATAATAGTGATCATCCTTCTTGCAGTGCCTCCTATGTGCTAAGGGCCTGGCATTTCACATGCCTGGTCTTCAGCCTTTCAAGCCTGCCACACAGGCAGTATTATCAGACACATTCTACTGAAAAGAGAAAGGTTTTGGAAAAGCTGTACATCTTGTCCAAGATCACACTGCTAGTAAGCAATAGAGATACAATTTTAAACTACGTATTTCAATGTTCAAAAGGACAGAGATCTCAGAGTTACGCCATTTTCAAGCTTCTGTTTTACTCCAAAATTAGTGTTTTGAAAGACTCAACACAACACAATGAGGAAAGGTTCTGTGAGGCTGAGAGTTCATGGTAAAGAGGCATATACTGCATCTACATCTTCTGCATTTGAGGTAAGGAATGATACAAATCTAAGGGGTCATTTAAGTGAAAAATGAACAATAAGTATATAAAGAACTGCATTCAATTAACACTGGTTCCAACTGGGAAGTGGGGATGTGAGTGGCTAAGAGTTCTGACAACAAAAACCTGCCTTTCTGATGCACACCTCATGTCAGGTTTCAGGAAGAGCCAGGCTGCAGCCCACCACTAGCACCTGTTGGGTTGGTAACCCATGCCTTACACACATCACCAAATGACTAATTCATATCAAAAAAACCTCTATTTTTTCTATTTTAATTTTTTTCCGAGGAAATGATTCTCTAGACATAGAAGTTACAATAAACTATTAGAAAAATGCCTATCTTAAATAGCTACAGATTTAGCAAATACAGTTCAGAGCAGCTGTTCAGCAGGCAATACCACAAATCCATCCCTAACAGACTTCTGTCTGTTATCAAACTGGGCCCACTATGAGCCAACAACCTAAAGGAAAACACGCTGCAGGCCTTTACCCAGGTCTATAGAGCCACACAAAATATAACCAATATCAAGATGTTAAAATGTAGGCCAGGCACGGCATGGTGGCTCATGCCTGCAATCCCAGCACTTTGAGAAGCTGAGATGGGAGTATCGCCCAAGCCCAGGAGTTTGAGACCAGCCTGGGCAACATAGTGAAACATCATCTCTATATCATATATATATATATATATATATATACTTTCATTACTGTTAACATTCCTACATATATGTGTGTGTATGTGTGTGTATATGAATATGTATACATTTTATATATATATATATATATATATATATATAAGGTTCTGCCTATAGACCTAGCTACTCAAGAGGCTGAGGTGAGAGGATTGCTTGTGCCCAGGAGGTGGAGGCTGAAGTGAGCCATAATTATGCCACTGCACTCCACCCTAGGCAACAGGGTGAGATTTTTATTTCAAAAAAAAAAAAAAACTGATCAATGGCTCACAGGGGGCCCAGTTTGATAACAGACAGAAGTCTGTTAGCGATGGATTTGTGGTATTTCCTGTTGAACAGCTGCCCTGAACTATATCTGTTAAATCTGTAGCTATTCAAGATAGGCATTTTTCTTTTAGTTTCTTGAACTTCTATGACTAGAGGATCATTTTCCCAGCAAAAAATAAAATGAGGAAAAAATAGTTCTTTGTATGAATAAGTCATCTGGTGATGTGTGAAGGGTATGGGTTACCAACCAAACATATATTCATTTACCATTAGTATATGACAAACTCTTTCTCAAATATTCTGTGGCTCCCTAGGGACTCTGGAATTGAAGAATGCCACATAGCGGCATAAGATTTGAAAACGGAACTAAGTTAGAATCAGGGTACTATCACCCATTACTTACATACCTTTAGAAATTATTTAATCTCTCTGAACATTAGTAGCTTTATTTGCAAAACAGAGATGTCATGAATGGCCTCCTAGGTTGCTATGAGAATTAAGTGTGTTGTATCAGGTAGTAATAACTACTGAGCATTTACTATGTGTCAAACGCAGGATGAAGTAAGTACTGCTGGTACACTAAGGCACTCTAACTAAATAACCTGATGAAATTCACATAATTAGAAAGTCACAGAAACAGGACTTCAGCCCAGGGAGTCAGCACCATAGCCCATGATCTTAACAACCCACTCTGCTATACTACCAACCATGGAACTTGTATACTGAGTGAAAGCTTAGTAAATATGAGTCACAGCTACTTTCATTACTGTTAACATTCCTATAACATTAAATGAGGTTATATATTAAAACATTTACACTAAAGAAAGCATAATACCTGGGACATTGCTGCAGAAGTTCTCCTTCAACAATGCAGGCCTCTTTCTCAAGAAGTTCAGGGCACTCCTTTCCACCTCCAATAGCAATGTGCTTCACGTTCCGGCTCCTGCTCCTAAATCCTGGCAAGAGACTCCCTGAACGGCAGGTCTTGGAGCAGGGGGTCCAGGAGGACCACTCAGAGGTTTCACAGTCTTGGGGCATGATGCAGGACTGAACAGTCGATGGGAAGGACTCTCGCATGCAAAGCCTGAAAAAAACAGAAGTAGAAAACAAGAGGCCATATATTAATGGATGCAACTAATATTATAAAGTGCCTACTCTGAGAAAAAAAAAAAAAACTCTGAAATTTAGTTTAAGCATTTAATAGAAAGATTTATAAAAAATTTTAGAGACATCATGAAAAAATATTGAAGAACATAACATTTGAAGAATATTTCTTCTGAAACAGTGAAGCTGCGTAACTATAGCAAGACACACATGTAAGATGGGTCCACCTTTATCAGTATTATCAGAATAATGAGTCCTTCTAGACTGCTTTTTTTTCCCCCGAGACAGAATCTTGCTCTGTCGCCCAGGCTGGAGTGCAGTGATACAACCTCCGCCTCCCCGGTTCAAGTGATTCTCTTGCCTCAGCCTCCCAAGTAGCTGAGACTACAGGAACATGCCCAGCTAATTTCTGTATTTTTAGTATGATGAGGTTTTACCATGTTGGCCAAGCTGGTCTCAAACTCCTGACCTCAAATGATCTACCCACCTTGGTCTCCCAAAGTGCTGGGATTACAGGTGTGAGCCACTGCACCCAGCTCTTCTAGGCTGCTTTCACCCATGATGTTAGCCTACTATTACCACGGATTGACTGGTTTTCAGGTGTCATAACTGTGCTGCACTTCACAGATAACTTTCTCACAACAAGCTCATGAGTTTACATTTTATTATACCCACTTTGTAGATAGATAATAAATTTAGGCTCAGAAAGGCTAAATAATTTGTACAGTATCAAAAAAGGCAAATGTAAACTTTAGAATATTCATCTATCCATTTGTAAATGTGGGGATTTTTTAAATGTGCCTGTTACGTTTCCCGTTTCCCCACATTGTTAGGCTTTGAGCATCTAGTTCCTGATCTGCAAAATGTGTGTGTGATCTAGTACCAACAGTCTAATTAGGAAACAGGTAAATAAATAAAAAGATAAGAGAATGTGATAATGTGACCAGCTCAACATAAAAGCATTTGTAATGATGAGGAGAAACACTGATGAGGCAGTGACGAACCCCAGGTAAGGCAGAAGGGTGCTCAAAGAGGACACGTGAGCTACATTTTTAAAAGATTAATGGGAGCTTCTCAGGCACAGAGGAAACGGTCTTCTAAGTCAACACAATAGCCTATTCAAAGGCTTGAAATTACACCTTGTGGAGACAGGAACCAGTGGTATATTGGAGCTAACTCTACTGGCTCACAAGAACCAACTGCTAAATTTTCAGGAATTAGCAAGCCAATTGACTCCCTGTAAGCTTTAAACTGGCCAAGGTCAAGTACTTACACTACAGAAATTGGCAAATGCTACAAATCAAGCCCCTTCTCCCAGACCTCTAAGAACTGATTGTTAAACATTTGTAAGCACATCACTGGGGAAACCATTTGTTCTGCTGAAGCATAAAGTGCAAGGAGGATCGTGGATAGATACAAGGTATGAAGGTTCTTCAAAACGTGGTCTGGAAGGGCTTCCTGTCATGAGCTAAGAAATTTGGCTAATTAGGCATTAAATGATTTCAAGTGGAGGGAAATCGGATTCATACTGGAATATTTCAAATAATAATTGACATTCTGTTCCTTTTGTCCCTTGTTATTAGTTCTTTTATTCAGTCAAAGGCAACTAATACTTTGGGAGGAAAAAGATAATATTCTAAGAATGTAAACTAAAGAAAGGGTCAATGTTCAAATATTGACAGATTTTGGTAATGGTTTCTCCGAATGTAGTTTTAAAAAATGGGGGCCGGGGGGGGGGCAGGAAACATGGTGGCTCACTCCTGTAATCCCAGCACTTTGAGAAGCCAAAGCAGGCAGGTCACCTGAGGTATGGAGTTCAAGATCAACCTGGCCAACATGATGAAACCTCAACTCTACTGAAAATACAAAAAATAGACAGGCATGGTGGTGTGTGCCTGTAGTCCTAGCTACTTGGGAGCCTGAGGCAGGAGAATTGCTTGAGCCTGGGAGAAGGAGGCTACAGTGAGCCGACATTGCACCACTGCATTCCAGACTGGGTGACAGGTAAGATTCTGTCTCACAAAAAAAAGATAGAAGTCTTAAATTGTTTGATTTCTAACTTGGGAAAACACGTAAATGGGGGAGTAACCACTTATAGAAGACAGTGTGTGGAGGGGAGTAAAACATGCTCATATTTGGCCATATTGATGAGCAAATTATAGTGAGATATCCATATTTATACCCCCCCATTAAGCTATTGAGAGTTATTGTGGTGTTCATAGTGGAAAAGGTAAATTTTCCTATGGTCCAATATTTTATTTTTTTTATATATAATTTATTTTATTAATTTTTTTAGACAGGGTATCACCCTGTCACCCAGGCTGGGTGCAATAGTGCAATCAGGGCTCATTGCAGCCTTGACCTCCCTAGGCTCAGGTGATCCTCCCACCTCAGTCTCCTGAGTAACACCACAACTGGCTAATTTTTGTATATTTTGTAGAGTCATGTTACCCAGACTGGTCTTGATCTCCTGGGTTCAAGAAATCCATGTAACTTGGTCTCCCAAAGTGACAGGATTGCAGGTGTGAGCCACCTAGCCCAGACTCAATATTATATTTTTTAAAAATCTATTTATGTCATATTAGTCCTTTCAAAATGAAAAGAGCAGTGTATCATTGTTATTGTTCAATTCAGTGTGACAATTTTGGGGCCTGAGATCAAAATCTACTAGGAAGAAACTCTCCTAAAAATGTCTCACCTAATACGGAAAGTAACGTCACTGTTGCCAAGCAAAGTGGAGGCTGGGAGAGGGGACCACCTCTTTCTATTATGACACAACAGAAAGCTGTCAGTCAACAAGAAGTTTCCAGGTTTTGACTTTTCAAAAATTGTTATGCGCTGAGTTTCATTGCTCTAAAATTAATACGTTGAAGTCATAACCCTTGGAACCTCAGATTGCAAACTTATTTAGAGATAGGGTGATTAAAAAGATAAAATAGAGCATAGGGTAGGCCTCAATCCAATATGACTGGTGTCCTTATAAGAGATTAGCACACAGGCACATACACAGGAAAGACCATGTGAAGACATAGTAGGAGGGCAGCCATCCACAAGCCAAGAGAGGCTTCAGAAAAAATCAATGCTGCCCCTAGCTTGATCTTGCCCCGGCTTTCACTCTCTGTTGCTCATCCTACCCACACTGACTTTTCCTCCTGGACCAGCAAAGCAGATAATAAGTCACCAATAGTAAGAACATGTGTAGGGAGTTATAGGAATTAATTGAGGCTTTTGTATTTTTGAAAAGGGCTCCTCATTCTTGTTTTCTTTCCAAAAAACAGCATGTCCTATTAATTACATATGTACATATTTGTAATGTTATTTTCAATATCACACTACTTGGTTAAAACAACAATAATAATAAAAGGTATCACGTTGGACTCTGGTCTAATTTAATCAGTAAGATCCTCTTTTCTGGAACAGTAAAAGGAACATTAGATGATGAATCCGAAATATCTGGGTCCTGCACTTTGCTTCACCAAATATTATTGTGACCTTAATCTCTTGGCTGCCAAGTTTCATTATCAGCAGAGAAAAACAATAATAAAATGTGATTTACTCACCCCTTAGATTTGTAGTAACCTTTAGTGTAACTGGAATCACCTTACAAACTAAAATCCACAACAAAAATGTTTGTCCACACACAGAAATGGAAATTGATCCTTTCATAGAAAATGGTATGTGTTCTTAATGAAACAGACCTGCTCTGTTGATTTGTCTTTTAAAAAAAGATGCTGTGATAATTTCACCCCAGTCACATGTATACAGCATGCTGTCTTTTGTGAATTACTCCATAAATAAATATAAAGGAAATCTGAAATAAAAAATTACAGTAGTAATTTTTCTAACCTGGATATGTAAGAAAATCTCTCTACTTACAAATATGAGCAGAAACTCTTATAAAACAAAAATTAGCAATAAAGTACCTCCAATTCATTAGCATTCCACTTACCACTACTTTCACATCATACACAAACATACAGAAAAATACATTAATATAACAAATACTTCCAAACCTAAGAAAACTAACATTTGGCTCAAATTTCCTTAAATAATAAAAAAAAAATTACAAATTCCAGTGAAATCCCTCGTGTTCTTCACAATTCTAGTTTTATTTCTGTCTCCCCAGATATGGCCACTATCCTTAAATTGATTGTATTATTTTGGTTATAATGTAATGTGATTAATAAGTATAAATTTTTTATACCTTAAGATGTATATACCTGTATTTGTAGACCACACATAGTATTTTCATATATATATTTTAAATTTTTATTATTTTTTAAAATTTATTTATTTCCATAGGTTATTGGAGAACAGTGGTATTTGGTTACATGAGTAAGTTCTCTTTTTTTTTTTTTTGAGACAGAGTCTCACTCTGTTGACCAGGCTGGAGTGCAGTGGCACAATCTCAGCTCACTGCAACCTCCACCTCCTGGGTTCATGAGATTCTTATGTCTCAGCCTCTTGAGTAGCTGGGACTATAGGCGCACACCACCAGGTGTGCGCCACCACACCTGGCTAATTTCTTGTATTTTTAGTAGACATGGGGTTTCACCATGGTGGCCAGGCTGGTCTCGAATTCCCAACTTCAGGTGATCCAACTGCCTTGGCCTCCCAAAGTTCTTTAGCGGTGATTTGTGAGATTTTGGTGCACCCACCAACCAAGCAGTATACACTGCACCCTACATGTAGTCTTTTATCCCTGACCCTCTTCCCACCTTTTCCCCGAGTCCCCAAAGTCCACTGTGTCATTTTTATGCCTTTGCATCCTCATAGCTTAGCTCCCATTTATGAGTGAGAACATATAACGTTTGGTTTTCCATTTCTGAATTACTTTACTTAAAGTAATAGTCTCCAATATCATCCAAGTCATATTTCTTTGTGTGTGTGTGTGTGTGTGTGTGTGTGTGTGTGTGTGTCATAGTTTCTTTATCCACTCGTTGATTGATGAGCATTTGGGTTGGTTCCACATTTTTGCAATTGTGAATTGTCCTACTATAAGCATGCATGTGCAAGTATATTTTTTGTATAATGACTTCTTTTCCTCTGGGAAAATATCCAGAGGAAACAGGATTCATTTAGTACAATTACTTCTTTTCTTCTGGATAGTGTGACTTCCAGATCCAATAGTAGTTCTACTTTCAGATCTCTAAGGAATCTCTACACTATTTTCCATAGTGGTTATACTAGCTTACATTCCCACCAACAGTGCACTTGTTCACTGCATCCACACCAACATCTACTATTTTTTTATTTTTTTTTTTGATTACAGCCATTCTTGCAGCAATAAGGTGATATCCCACTGTGGTTTTGATTTGCATAATGCTGATCATTAGTAGTGTTCAACATTATTTCAAATGTTTGTTGGCCATTTGTATGTCTTCTTTTGAGAATTGTCTATTCATGTCCTTAGCCCATTTTTTGATGAGACTGTTTGCTTTTTCTTGTTGGTTTGTTTGAGTTTACTGTAGACTCCGGTTATTAGTCCTCTATCAGATGCATAGATTGTGAAGATTTTTTTCCCACTCTGTGAGTTGTCTGTTTATTTTGCTGATTGTGTCTATTGCTATGCAAAAGCTCTATGGTTTAATTAAGTCCCAGTTATCTATCTTTGTTTTCATTGGATGTGCTTTTGGGTTCTTAGTCATGAAATCCTTGCCTAAGCCAATAACTAGAAGGGTTTTTCCAATGTTATCTTCCAGACTTTTTATAGTCTAATGCCTTAGATTTAAGTCCTTAATCCATCTTAAATTGATTTTTGTGTAAGGTGAGAGACGAGGATCCAGTTTGATTCTCCTACATGTGGCTAGCCAATTATCCCAGCATCATTTGTTGAAAACAGTTTCCTTTCCTCACTTTATGTTTTTGTTTGCTTTGTTGAAGGTCAGTTGGCTGTATTTGGGTTTATTTCTGGACTCTTTATTCTGTTCCATTGGTCTATGTGCCTATTTTTAAACCAGTACCATGCTGTTATGGTGACTGTAGCCTTAAAATATAGTTTGAAATCAGGTGATGCCTCCAGATTTGTTCTTTTTGCTTAGTCTTGTTTTGGCTATGTGGGCTCTTTTTTGGTTCCGTATGAATTTTAGATTTTTTTTTTCTAATTCTATGAATGATGGTGTTATTTTTAAGGTAATTGCATTGAATTTGTAGATTGCCTTTGGCAGTATGGTCATTTTCACAACATAGATTCTACACATCCATTACATCCATGAGCATGGGATGTGTTTCCATTTGTTTGTGTCATCTATGATTTCTTTCAGCAATGTTTTGTAGTTTTGTAGTTTTCCTTATAGAGGTCTTTCATCTCCTTGGTTAGTTAGGTTTTTTTGTTTTTTTGTTTGTTTTGTAGCTATAGTAAAAGGGGTTGGGTTCCTGAGTTGATTCTCAGCTTGGTTACTGCTTGGTATATAGAAGAGCTACTGATATGTCTACATTAATTTTGTATCTGGAAACTTTGCTGAATTCTTTTATCAGTTCTGGAGGAGGCTTTAGGTAAGTGATCATATCATCAACAAACAGCCATTGTTTTACTTCCTCTTTTCTGATATGTACACCTTTATTTCTTTAGTCCGGGACTTCCAGTACTATGTGAAGAGGAGTGGTGAGAGGGTAATTAATAAATATAAATGTTTTATGCTTTAAGATGTATATACCCATATTTACAGATAACACATAGTATTGCCATATATATGTTTTTAAATTTTTACTTAAATATTTTTTGTTATACATATTGCTCTGGAAAAGATTTTCCTCATGTAGTATTGTGATTTCTAGATCTATCCATGTTGACATATGCAGATAGAGTTCATTAATTTTCATTATTGAGTAATATTACAATATATGAATACATGGCAATTTAGGCGTTCATTTCCCAGTTAGTGGGACCTTCGGTTGTGCTCAATTTCTTGCAAGTCTGCAGGATGATGTATTGAACCTTCTGGTACATATCTCTATGTGTTACACATGTAAAGGAGAGTTCCCCTAGTAGTATTCCCTAGAGTTAGATCATAAACATTTATATAAGCAGATACATAAAGTATCATCATTTTTTTTCTTTCCAACATGCTCCCAACTCTTGGTATCATCAGGCTGATTTTTCTAACATTTTGAGAAAATTCATTGGTTTTTCATATTACCAATGAGCTTTATGTTCCTCTCACATCTTTAGTGATTCTTCATACCTCCTATTCTGCAAATTGGTCCATACGGTTTGCCCACTGTGGCAGAACGAACAATGGTCCTACAAAAATGTCCCCATACTAATAATTGGAATCAATGAATGTGCTACCATATATGGCAAAACAAACTTTGTAAATGTGATTAAGTTAGGAGTCTTGAGAAGGGGAGATGATTCTGGAGTACCTAATGGACCCAATGTCTTCACAACATCTTTATAAGAGAAGATAGAGGCAGAAAAGTCAAAGTCAGAGGAGACAGAAGCAGGAGTTGCAGGGATATGAGGTTAGGAATCAAGCAGTGTGGGCAGAAAGAAAACGGTTTTGCCCCTAGAGCTACCAGATAATTTTTTTTAACTTTTAGACTGATTTATTTATTTATTTATTTATTTAGAGATGGAGTCTTGCTCTGTTGTCCAGGCTGAAGTTACAATAGCATGATCTTGGCTCACTTGCAACCTCCGCCTCCTGAGTTCAAGTGATCCACCTGCCTCAGCCTCCCAAGTAGCTGGGATTTCAAGGTGTGCACCACCATGCCCAGCTAATTTTTCTAATTTTAGTAAGAAAGGGGTTTACTAGGCTGGTCTTGAACTCCTGACCTCAGGTGATCCATTTACTTCGGCCTCCCAAAGTGCTGGGATTACAGACATGAGCCACCACACCTGGCCAACGGTTAGACTTTCAACCTGTATTTTTTCCTACTGAGTTTAAGAGGCACGCGTGCGCGTGCACACACACACACAGATGTTGACAATAAACAGACATATAGAAATATATGCATAGAGTCTGAACAGTATTCTGTTGGTGGTTTTATAGAATACAAATTATTTTCCTATAATTTAAGTTTTTTGTTATGGTTTTTGTGATACACAGTTCTTAAATTTCTTGATCAATCCTTTCCCTCATAGTTTGTGTTTTTTATGACACACTTATGATTTTTTCTCCTCAATCCCAATGCTATACATTTATGCTTTCATATTGTTTCATTTCAAAAATTTTATACCACTTTACCACTTCATATTTAGGTCATCAATTTGATATTCATTTTCATGTATGGTGTTTTACAGGTCCTCCTTTTATGGAACCATCATCCATCAGATATTTAACCTATATAAATTTTTCTTTTATTTTTGCTCTATTTTCTGTTTTTTTTTCTTTCAAAGTAATTTCCCCTAAATTAGCCTCCAACTTTTTATTAATTTTTAACTTATTTTGCAATTAGATTTTTAATGTTCACTATTTATTTCTTAATTATTCTTTTTAAATGTTATCTTGTTTTTATCTTGACTGCAATATTTCATCTCCTGTAATTGACAATATTAATTGAAATATTTTTTATTTCCCTCTGTACATTATCTCATTGTATTCTTAGTTCCCGATTTCTATTTATTTTGGTCTCACCATTTCACATTGGACTTAGCTTACATTTTTGGTGGTCCTTTGCTTAAGGGATTAGAATGTAGCACCACAAACACAAATTGAAAGCTCTTTGATTGTAGGTGAGTCTTATCCCATATTAATCATTACCATTAGCTGATTATGCAAGGACCAGGCCACTTTATTGGTGTTCCTCAAATGCCAGCATCCATAAATCTTTACTTTTTAGTTTGTCTTTTTCTCAGGATAGGAATCCCCTACCTCTTGCTTCATGTCTATAAACCTGGATGGTGCTTTTATGACAGCTGACTAGAGAAAGGAAGTGCTGTCAAGACTCTCTCACAAACTATGTATAGACTTTCACTTTTACCCTGCATGTTCACAGTACGATGTTTTACACTAACACTATCTTCTCAAGGTAAGAGGTAATTTTCAGGACCATTGAACACATTTGTCTTTAGTATCTTACCACCTAAAATTCCTAAGGCCTCCAATAATCTTGTATTTGTCAGAATAAAACAGGCTATACTGTGGTAACAAATAAAACTGGAAATCTCAATATTTTGTCAAAATAAGTGTTTATTTTCTTTTCACGCAAAGATTGATGCAGGTCTTCGACTCTTCCACAGGGCAATGTCCTAAGTAAAGACTTAGCATCCAGGTTGTGTCCAAAGACTTTTCGAATCCAGGTTGTGTCCACCTTACAGACTCACCATCTAGAATATGTGGTTTTCAAGTTCACCCTTAAAAAGGAAAGAGCGAGCAGGAGGGTGGTCCACGGTGATTTATGACTTTGGCTTAGAAGTGGCTTACGTTACTCCTGCCTACATGTCATTGGCCAGATCTCAGTCAAACAGCTCCAATACACTGCAAAGAGGACAGTGAAATATCTTCCTATGTGCCACGGAAGAGATAAAATATCATAAATACATAGATTTGTCCCCAGTGCAGCTATGCCTTGTAAACTGATTTGCTTCTTGAAGATCTTCCAACTGAAGAAGGGCTTTCTACTTTCTCCACTCAGGTGAATTATCATTCATCTTTTTACTTTTCAGCTCCCAAAATTTGTTGAACTTTCTTCCCAACTGTCATATGCTTTCTTATTACATTTTTCCTTGATAGTCTATGTCTCTTTCATTATGTAAGTAGATCTCCATAATACAGCAGGCATAATTGTTTGTGTTCATTTTACCATGTTCAACCAGAAACCTAAAAGGTTATGTGACACAAAGCTTTGCTACAACCACGTAATAATCCAATCTATAAATAAATATATTCCTCGAGAGCTAAATCTAGTCTATATACAGAAAATACACTGATTAAAAGTAACTAACAACGTAAGAGTAAAGTCCCTAATTGTGAAGGTATTTGAATTTCTATTAATTTGGTTCTAAACCATGTAATATTTGTTTATGGAACATAATACTTCCAAAATACGCTTTACAGTTAAAAAGTATTTTTATAAAAGTGAAATTGCAACTGACTACTTTAATAAAACAGTGGGCCATTCGAAATCATGCTTATTCCAATTATTTAACAAAAACGGTGTTATCCATATGGCAGCAGCTTACCCAAATTATGGCATAATTACAAGGGAACAATTGGTTAGTCTAGAGCTCACAGATTCTAACTCAGGGAATGTTTGCAACATCACATCATGTAAATAACATCAAGGAATAAAATGTGAATGGAAAAATGAAGAGAAATGAACCAGAACTGAGATAGGCTTAAAAGAGAATCTATCTGGGAAATCAGATAGAATGTATGCTATTATTTTTAATGATTTTGACTCCAAACTGGTAGCATTTTTCTGCCACTAGGCAAACTAATAGAAACATCTGAAAAAAAAAAAAAAAGAGAATAACTTGAAGAAAGAAAACATGCATATACTAAAGTTTATGTGAAATCCCTGACTCTTATAGGAACTAGACCAAAAAGTGAGCATTGCCACCTTCTGCAATGTGAGATTTAATAAAGGCATTTGAATAAGAATTTTAAAAATATGATCTGAAAGGCAATTCTGAAAATGTTAAAAGTGATTTTAAACTGCCAAAAAATAAATATTAAGGATCACTGAGAAGTTTAGTTGGAAGACTATATGAGTTGCCTTTTCTCCATAACTCCTTCCTTAGACAAACTGACCTGACCTAACTTATGTGTTATTTGATAAAAATGATGTTTACGTAAGGTTAGTGTTTACAACTAATGGGGGATACTGCTGGAATTGTATAGCCTTTTTCTTTAAAATTTCCAATAAAATAAAACTGCACTGTTAAAATGCCTCTTAATTTCTTATCTTGATTTATGTGACTTTAAACTTTTCAAAAGGTAATAAACCTAACATCATGCAGTAAAGCTAAAATAGCAGGATGAAGTTACGTTTTAAATGTGCTGCTCAGTTGCTTCTGTGGAATAGAGAGATTGTTCTACAGATAAAGAGATAAGCACACAGACATACTGAGATATTAAATTCTTGAGAAGGAATATCCTTGAGTGTGATGTCATATCAAAATGAAATGGTTTTAGTATTATGATCAATTTCTGTTACTGGAAAACATTATTCGACAGAGATTTAAAATTCAGTACCAGTCTCAGAATAAAACAGACTTTATCTTCTCCAAATTTCTTAGACAGAGTACTAAGAATGATATGTAGGTACATATTTGTGGATGTGTGTACAACCAGTTAGAGATACAAGCAATATCTGCAATCATCTGAAGGTCTTGGCTGTTACCTTCATTTTATAGAGAAGAAAACTGAAACCCAAAAGGTAAGAAATTTCCTAATGGGTGCACAGCAAAATTGTAAAATGGCCAAGACTAAAATTAATTTCCTCTGCCTTTTAGATGAAAACTATGTTTAAAGTTAAAATATTTGAGGGCTCTTGTTACAGATTCAAATTTTTAAAACCAATCAAGTTACACTGAACAGAAAAACCTATCTTGACTTCCAGGTTTGCAGAATAACAGCAGCAGCCTGAGTTTGATATTCCCCTATTACCACTGCTACAGAACAAAATCAACCAGCAGAGCAAACCACACCACACATTACCCTTGCATTCTCCATTACTAGAGACAGAACATGAACCCCCATACACATACACACTTTCAAATTATATGTAATTAGAAAAATATCTGACAGATTACTGAGTATGAATGTCAGCCAGTGGGTGTGGAAAGTAGGGGAAGAGAGTCCTAACAGAGTCCATGAAAAAAAAAAAAAAAAACTACAGAGGAGTAAAAGACTTAGGTGAAACACAATCAAAATCATTTTCAGAAAAATCAAGTTCACCAATACCTTCAAAATATACAATACAGTTCAGAACACAGATACAGACTTCAAAATGTTAGGGACTGGAAATGGCAGTCATGGATTTCCAGAATCGCTGGTAGTCCTTAGAGATAATACAGTAAGAGGGGGAGAAGAAAATAGAGGAGGGAAATTAGCGACCCTGCAGAAACAAAGATTAAACAAGATACCCTCTTTTCCCATCACTACTACCAGCAACAACATCCGTAAATCAAACTTTACAAAAGACTGCAGAAATAACAAAAGAGGATGCTTTGTAGGTAGAAATCTTATTCATGAAATAAATAGACATTGAAATAAAACAGACTACATCCATGTAAAACTGCAATAAAATTCGGAAAATGTGAAAATGTTTCTGTTAACAAAGTCTCCTCCAAATAACCAAGAACAAAGCTGAAAAGAAAAACTGTAACACAAAAAATCACACAGCAGTAAATGTCCTCAAAGTCTCTGAAGACATGACTAAAAAAATATTGTATCAGAAATAGAATATTAAGATCAGAATGGACAGAGAAATAAATAAAATTAATTGATTGAACTCAGAAAAACAATAG
>NW_016107935.1:835115-844277 GCF_001604975.1 Cebus imitator
GGAGGAAGAAGAAGAAGAAGAAGAGGAGGAGGAGGAGGAAGAAGGAGGGAAGAGAAGGAGAAGAAGAAGAAGGAGGAGGAGTAAGAAGGAAGAAGAAGAAGAGGAGGAGGAGGAAGAAGAAGAAGAAGAAAGAAGGAGGAGGAGGAGGAAGAGGAGAAGAAGGGGGGAGGAAGGAGGGAGGAAGAAGAAAGGGAGGAGGGAGGAAGAAGAAAGGGAGGAGGAAGAGGAGAAGCAGGGGAAGAAGGAGCAGAGAAGGAAGATATAAAAAAGTAGAATAAAATTATAGGTACAAAGTGGAAATTATTTAAAACTGACAAAACAAACAGCAATATATTAGGCCAGAAAGGGTGACGAAATAAAGGCAATATACAAAGTTAAATACAAAGGTAACTCCTAAAATAAAAATTCTAGTATTCCTAAATACCAAAACATACTGTTCAGATGCGGTGGCTCACACCTATAATCCTGGCATTCTAGGAGGCCAAAGCAGGCAAATGACTTGAGGTCAGGAGCTAGAGACCAGCCTGGCCAACATGGTGAAACATTATCTCTATTTAAAAAAAAAAAATCCAAAAACTTAGCTGGGCATGGTGGTACATGCCTATAATTCCAGCTACTTGGAAGGCTGTGGCACAAGAATTGCTTGAATCCAGGAGGCAGAGGTTGCAGTGGGCTGAGATTGCATCACTGCACTCCAGCCTGAGTGGTGAAGTGAGACTGTTTCAAAACAATACAAAACATATATATACACATACGCATATAAATACATATATATATATATATATATATATATATATTTAAAAAGACAAATGTATACACCAAATAAAGAAACTAATTAATAAATGTAACATTAAACACACGGTAATTACAATGTAAGCTAATATGAGGAAGCCAAACATAATTGCCATATCAATAAAAGTAAATAAGGTTAATTCATTTATTAACAGAAATTCAGCATTTACATTGACACATATAGCTAAACCCAACTCTATGTTCATGCTGAATATAAAAGACACACCTAACATATGGTAGTTTCAAAAGGGATGGACAAAGACTTAGGCAAATTAAAACAAGAAGAATGCATGTTATACAATCCTAATATCTGACAAATTATAATTCCAGACAAAAAGCATTAGAAAAGACAAATAAAAACACTTTAGAATGATAAAGTTTACATTTCACAATGAAGAAATAGAAGTTTTGAATATCAAAGCACCAAATAACAAACCAACTATATGCAGAAAAAATATAGGACATGCAGGAAAAATAGATGGAAACAAACTAATAATAAGATAGCTTAATTGTTTTTGGTACAAAATAGATCAACTGAAGAAAAAATAATAAAGAGTATAAAAAACCTTAAAAGTATAATCAATTAGGTACATATATATTCAATAAATCACACCAATAATAGGGAATATATCTTCTTCCATATGTACATAGAACATTTGCGATTACAGATTATTTTTTTTGAGATTCACTCACTTTGTTGCCCAGGCTGTTCTCAAACGCTTGACCTCAAGTCATCCTCCTATTTCAGCCAACCTGGGATCAGAGGTATACACCACTGCACCCAGTAGAACATTCACAAATATTAATTATAGATTCTAACACAAAGAAAACATCATTAGATTCTAAAAAGAAATATTACACAGACACTCTGTTTATAATGCAATAAAACTAGAATTTAAAAATGAAAACAAATAAAATATGGCTTTTCTATCTGGAAATTAAAACAGCTTACATTTAACAAACCTTGAGTAACAGGAGTTATTACAAACAAGAAAACTAAAGAATTTTTGGAAAAAAAGTATGATAATGAAATAATGCATGTTATGGGATCCATTTAAAATAGTTATCAGAAGAAAATTAATAGTTCTAAACACATATGTCAGTGCACATGAAAATAAATGAATTAAATTTCTTATTCAGAAAGTTGAAAAATGAACAAAAATGAAATATAAAGGAAGCATGGAGAACTAAATAACAAAGATAAATGCAGAAATTAATAAGGTAGAGAACATAAAAACAGTAGGCCAAATTAACAAACCATAATCCTGTTAAAAAATGAAATCAAACAGGCAAACTACTATTTTAACTAATAGCTGAGGAGAGAAAACACATAGATGTAAAAAGAAAAAATGGTGTGGGTTAAAACTCTTGATAAAGAACATATATCTATGCAAATGAATTTGAAAATTTAAAGGAACTGAGTCATTACTTTTAAGAATATAGCCAACCAAAACTTACCCCAGCATGAAAAGAATACCTTCAGCATGAATAGAGAGCTTTAAAACACCTTACAAAAAAAATTAGTTCTACATTGTTTCACAAAGAATTTCTACCAATTAGTGACCACATAGCCCTAATGCTATATAAATTGTTTACAACACAGGAAATGAAGAAAAAAATCCACATTTTTTTATGAAGTAAGTGTCATAATAGTATCTCAACCTGATAGAGAAAAAAGAAAATGACGAAGTAGGGAATATATTACAAATGCAAAAATGATTCTGCATTAGAAAATGTATTGATATAATTCACCATATTAATAGATCCAAAGATAAAAATCATGTGATTATCTCCTTTGACAAAATCTAACATCTGTTCTTAACGAAAACTCTCATAAGAAAAACAAAAACAAAACAGGAGTACATGGATACTTCTTTAATATGATCAAACACACACATACACACAAATACACATGTGCATGTGCACACAAACACACACACACCCCTTGTAACAGGTACAATACAACTCTTGTAACAGGTGCAGTACACCCCTGCCAATCCTCCAGCATAGGGCTATGCCCTAATCCTCATAACCTGTGTTATTTTACAGATGTGATTAAAATAAGGATTTTATTTATTTATTTATTTATTTATTTATTTATTTATTTTAGGTGTGTGTACCTATGCAAAAATAAGGATTTTAAAATGAGGGATGTTGGACAGGAAGGATCAGAGCCAGAGCGATCTGAAGAAACTACACTGCTGGACAAAGAATGCAAGCATTCTACAGAAACTGGAAAAGGCAAATATATATATATAATACACTACAGCCTCCAGAATAAATGTAGCCCTGCCAACAACTTGATTTTGTTCCAGTCACATCCATTTTTCTGACTTCTGATCTCCAAAACTGTATAAGTGTGTTGTCATAAGTCACCAAATTTGTAGTAATCTGTTACAGCACTGATACAAAACTAATAAGTATTTACTTAGGGGGAAATCCAGGAGGCATTCCCAGTGAGATTAGGAAAATATAAAAATGCTGACTATCTTTGCTACTATTTAACATTTCTCTGGACTCAATGCATTAAATTAGGTAACACAATTAGAGGCATACAAATTAGAAATAAAACCTCTCTATTCTCTTATATGGCGTTATATTTGAAAACTGCTATAGAATCAATGATAAAAATAATTCAAATAATAAAAAATTGAATGAGCTAGTGTGTTATAAAATTAGCAAGAATAAATCAATATCATTTTCTATTAACCAGCTAGAGAATAAAATGGATGATAAAACTCCATCTACAATAGCAACGAAAATATAAAATATTTAAGAAAATAACAAGAAGTATTCAAAGTTTCTATAAAGAAAACTATTTAAAAATTTCTACTAGATCCAAAAATAGGCTTGACACAAAAACATATTCCTTGTTTTTGGTTAGGTCATCTCAAAATCATCAAGACTTTAGTTCTAAGTTTATTTAAAATTTAATATAATCACACAAAAACTCCAACGAGCTTGTTTCATGGAGATAGAAAAGTTAATCCTAAACTTTATAAGAAAAAATTATCTTATAAGGATAGCTTGAAAACACACAAAAAAGAATAGCTATGAGGAGGCAGTAGCACTAACAAATATTAAACTATACTGGTGATGCCTGTCCAATTTAAATAATGTGGAACCAGCTTATAACTAGACAGATAAATGAAATACAAGTATAGTAAGAAATCCAAATATATACAGCTAGTGCTCGACTAACGACCACGATTGGTTCCGACAGACCGGTCGTAACGCGGTTTGGTCGTAAGTTGAGTAGGCTATATGCACGCGGAGATGGTAGTGCTGCCAGAAGCTGGTCCACACTGTCGTACGCCCAGCTGGGCAACGTTCGCGCTGCCAGATGCGGAGCAGTCGTGGCTAGCGATTGTGGTCGTGAAGTTGAATGGTCGTAAGTTGCATAGGTCATACGTCGATCAATACCTGTATAGGTATCTAATATGTGGAAATATGTGATCTCAATCACAAAGACAAAGAGAGAGTCTTTTCACAATGGTACAAATACATTGAAAAGACTTTCAGAAAAATATAAAAATTATATCTACTCCACACACCACACACAGTCCAAACTCATCAAAGATTCCAATGTAAGAAATAAAATTATCCATACACTTGAAATAACATAGGTAAACTTAAGTTTGGTGTGGGAAAATGCTTTATAACCATGACTGAAATTCCAGAGGAAACAAAAGAAATTGATACATTTGACTGTGCAAAAATTTTAAAAACTTTTGCATGGCAAGAAGCCAAGTCAAAACACAAATGTCCAACTGAGAGAAAATGTTTGAAACATATATGACAGCTATATGACTAATATCTCTAAATACAAAGAATTGAAAATGAGGGCAAAAACAAAATTTCCTATAGAAAAATAGGCAAACTACAAAAACAGAAAATTCACAAAAAGAGCTATAAATATTGCCCCTAAATATGTAAACAAATGTTCAAAATCATGCATAGTAAAAGAAAGGTCAAGCGAAAACTCTACTATGATACCATTTGCACATACCGCAAAAATTCAAAAACTTAACAATATATGGTCTCTGTAAAGTCACAGAGGAAATGCAAGGATGGTACCACTAACGTAAAAGAGAATTTGGTAATATTCAACAAAACTTGTATGCATTATCCTGTTATC
Source organism: Cebus imitator (assembly GCF_001604975.1). Classification (NCBI taxonomy): domain Eukaryota; kingdom Metazoa; phylum Chordata; class Mammalia; order Primates; family Cebidae; genus Cebus; species Cebus imitator. The sequence continues at coordinate 840,046 of NW_016107935.1, forward strand.
CAGCAATCTCATTTCTAGGAATTTATCCTGAAAACATATCTCTAACAATACCAAAATATATGTGCATTGGATTGTACATTGAAAAATTGTTTATAATTACAAATTATTAAAAACTACCTAAATGCCCAAGTATAGGAATTTGTTCAAATAAACTATGGCTGCACACACACAATGAAGTACTATGCAATTGTCAAAAAAGAATGAAATGGACTTTGTGTAACTCATATGAACTAATTCCTAGGAAATGTTAAGTGAAAAAGAATTCAAAAGAGATTATATAACTTGCTACCTTAAGAAACAAAAGGAAATAGAAAGACACAAATAAACAGAAAGTATAAAATGGAAAATAAGGAAGTTGGTTATCTGCCAAGAGTAGAGGACATGGACGAAGATATACAGGACTGAGTAACACTCCTCTGAGTCTAATTATGCATACTTCTTGTTTTTAGAAACATGTTAATGTTCAATATGTACAAAAATAAAATTAAACCAATATGGATGAGGAGGGGGAAATAAAATCTACAACTGGTAAAAAAAAATCCTCCATTACAACCACAAAACAACTATATATATATAGTATATATGTGTATATATATGAATATATGTGTATATATATGTGTGTGTATATATATATATATATATATATATACACACACACGTTCTCACATACATCTATAGTTACACATATAGTTATATATATATATAGTTATAGAGGTTATATATTTCATATATATGTATTTGTGGTAGAAATAGTAGAAATATATACATTTCTACACTTTCAAAGAACAAATTATGAAAAAGACTTGTGCTGTTTGGGGATTTACATTTATTTATGTGTAAGGAGAGATAGGAATATAAAATTTATCTCTAAATCTCCTTTAACAGTAGATACAAAAAACAATGGAACAATAAGAAGTGAGCTTTAGAGATGATGGCTTTTTTAAATTGTCTTAAAATTTATTATCTTTCAGTCACTCCTTAATGGGGAAGTCACAATGCATTCATTTAACTGAAGTGGTCTGAGAACTGAAAGATGGTTAATATGTACCAAATAATCATAGCTCTTAAAAGGATGCCCAAACCAAATGCACTTTTTTTTAAAGTAAAAGTAAAACCCATTGATCTGATTTTTATTCACGTAAACAATAAGTATGAATCACTTTACTATTTGTATAAACAGCCTTCCTAGTCTATAGCTCAGATATTTCAACTCAGATGCACTTTTACTCCAAAAAATAAAAAAGGAAACAAGGTGAAACAAAAAGAAAAACTGAAAAGAAAGGACTATTTCATTTCACAAGTTAAAGTATTGTAAAAAGTCAATAATAGCATCATTGATATATGAGAAAGAATGATGAACAGACTATATGACAGCTATTTTTAAATGTAATAATGGAACCTCAGAGAATTGCTTGTCAAAATAAGAGAAAAATTAGGACGTGCAGTGAGACAAGTAAAAGCAAAAGATCTTTAAGCACAAGAAGCAAATCAATGATGAGAGAGCAGAGTAGCAGCAAGAATAATACAACTGCCTACCACATTGCAAATATAACTGTCAAAAGAAAATCGCCTGAGGCGATTATCAAAAGTCAGAGCAATCAATGAGGTAGCTAGTAAAGGGCATTAATTAAAGCTCTGTTGTGTTCTAGATTGATAAAGTGACTTTCAGCAAGGCACAAACAGGAATTTACATTATAGATGTAAAGATAAGCCCTTCCTATTTCAAGTGGCATGACAATCAACACTGGTTATAATCAAAACAGAGGAAACAGAATGCCACTTGTCCCTATAGTTTCACAGACACTACCAAAGAACACAGATCCGAATTAGACATATGTACAGAGTGAAAGGAATCTGCAGTTTGGAACAAACTATAATAATTTTAGGGAAACCTACAGTTCATCCTAGAAGTCAATAGGTGCACACAGATATCAATGTTTTTCTGAAAGCATCAAATACACACACACAAATGTCACTCTTCAGAGATGAACTGAGCCTTTTTAGGAAAAAATCCTGGTAGAGTATGCCAACATAGTTCATCAAGTTGGAAAGAAATGAGACAGCAATGTCAACTAATGTGATCACACAACTGTCAGGAGTTTTGTTTTTGGCAATGAAAGTTACAGAAGTAGAAGTGTCTTCATCTAATATTATATTTTTCTAAAACCTAATCATGATAGTATGTGAGTCACTTCATAATCCCTTGAAGACTAAATGAAATGAGAGTTATAGATTTCATGACATGATAATTTAAAGAAAGATGCTTTGGTTCAATATGCTGTCTAGAACTTAGAAGAGATCATTGTGACTTCTGGTTTCCATTCTGGCATTTAATGAACTTCAAAGTTGTCACTCTTGTCCTTACAATAAGACAAAAGCTAAACAATCTGAAAATCAATAACTCTTCATAGATCCATCAGAGAATTGAAGTCACAGAGGAAATGGCTGCCTCTAAAACAGGAAAGGAATATACAAAGAAGGCTCACAACATAGAAGAGGGAAAGCCAGGAGCAGAAACCACTGCTAGAACCAGGACCAGAGTGGAACACCATAAACTATGATTGACAACTTACTGGAGGCTCAGTGTTCACAACCTCTATAGTTAAAAACTTTAAGAGAGTCAAGTTCTAGTGGGGACCCTATAATTCATGAGTATACCTTCAGCAGCCCTGCCAGGTGCTCACAGTAAAAAAAAAAAAAAAAAAAATTGTCATGTTTCAGCAGGGGAAAAGGAAAAGTAGACATTTTAAAGACACCAAGATAATTCTGTTTTTTCATAGTTCTCCCCTCACAGGAAACTATCTTACAAAAGCCTTACAAACTAAGGTTTTAACAAGCTCTAACTGATATGGAAGAAGGCATATATCCTTCTAGCCTTCTTGTCTTATCTAAATTGGGCATGAAGCTAGGAAGAGACTGAGAAGAATTTGTGAAGGCCACAGTCCAGAAGCAGGCTTAATAAAATATTGGAACCTAATCATGGGACAAAAGACTCTTTCCCCTTTCCCTGAAACTTAGCAATCATTAATAGGGCTCCTGGATAACATTAGGTGGGTACAATGGAAAAAATTGCTTGCTTCAGACCTTATTTAGAAAGAAGTCTCTAAGAAAACCCAAAGACACCAGGAAAGAAAAAATACAACAGAAAACAAACAAAAATAAGGATACCAGAGGAGATTTTTAGCCTATGACACCTGCAACAATAGCAAATACAGTGTGCCTCTAAGTCAGGTAAACATAATAACTTCACACTAAAGGCCTAATGACCTCTCTTCTATTTTGCCCGGTACATCACGTCCAGCTTTCAACAAAATATTACACAGCAGACTAAAAGAAAAACAGCACGGTTTGAAAAAATAAAGTACGCATCCAGATGAGATTCAGATATGGCAGAGATTTTAGCATTATCAGACTGTAAATGTAACATAGCAATGATTAATATACTAAAGGTTCTAGTGAAAAAGTAGACAATATGCAAGAACAGATGGGTATTGTAAGCAGTGAGGTGGAAACCCTCAGAAAAAATCAAAAGAAAATGAGAGAAATAAAAAATATCGTTAACAGAACTGAAAACCACCTTTGATGCATTCATCAATAGACTGGAGTCTAGGAAATCAGTGAGCTTGAAGAAATGTCAATAGAAACTTCTAAAACTGAAATTCAAAGAGGATTTAAAAAGACCAAAAAGACTATCCAGGAACTATGGTAGGATTGCAAATGATATAACTATACATAATAGAAATATCAGTAGGAAAATAAAGAGAGAAAATAGCAGAAGAAATGTTTAAAGTAATAATGGCTAAGAATTTTCCAAAATTCATGGCAGATACCAAATCATAGATCCCAATAGCTCAGGGAAAATCAAGCAAGGTAAATACCAAAAATATCTACGTTCAAGCACACTACCTTTGAACTACAGAACATCAAAGACAAAAAAAAAAAAAAACTTTCAAGAAGCCACAGAGGAAAAAACATACCTTATCTATAGAGAAGTAAGGAAAGAATTACATTAGATTTCTGCTCACAAACTATGCAAGCGAGAAGATCATGCACTATTGAAAGTAAAAATCCAGCTGGGCACAGTGGCTCACACTTGTAATCCCAGGACTTTGGGAGGCTGAGGCAGGCGGATCATTTGAGGTCAGGAGTTTGAGACCAGCCTGACCAATATGGTGAAGCCCCATGTATACTAAAAATACAAAAGGTCCACTTATCCTTAGCTGAACCTGAGG
>NW_016107935.1:844354-910790 GCF_001604975.1 Cebus imitator
GCAACATGGCAAAACCCTGTCTCTACAATAACAAAAAAAAAAGCAAATTAGCCAGGCATGCTGGCACATGCCTGTAGACAGAGCTAATTGGGAGGTTGAGGCAGGAGAAAAGCTTGAATCTGGGAGACAGAGGCTGCAATAAGCTGAGATTGCACCACTGCACTCCATCCTGGGAGACAGAGACAGACTCAGTCTCAAAAAAAAATAAATAAATAAAAAGTAGAAACTCACCAACTTAAATTCTACATCCAATGAAATTATGCTTCAAAAATGAAGGAGAAATAAAGATTTTCTCATACAAAAATTGAGGAATAGATTGCCTTACAAAAAAATGTTTTAAAAAAATCTTCGGAGAGAAGGAAAATTATGTAGGTCAGAAACTCAGATCTACAAAAACTGACAATTGGAGAAGGAATTAAAGAAAATAAAATGTCACTTATTTTTCATATGCAAATTTATCTAACAAATCATAATCTGTTCAAATAGTAGCAAGAATATATTTGGTGATTACAGGTTATGAATATGTAAAATAAATTATAGCTATGATATAAGGGATGAAAGAGAGCAATTCAGAATACTCTGTTATAAGGTATTTAAGCTGCCTGTGAAGTAAGTATATATAGCGTTATTTGAAAGCGGGCTTTGGTTAGTTGGACATGTACATTGCAAATTGTAAGAAAAACACTAAAAATTTTTTAAGAAATGTATAACTGATATGCTAAGAGAGAAGAAAAATATCAAAAACATAACATGTTCCATTGAAATCAGAGAAGTTGGTGGAAGAGAAGGAATAAATAAATGAAATGAAAACTGAAAGCCTTTCCTCTAAGGTCTTGAAAACAACAAAGACACCCACTGCCACCACTGCTATTTAACATAGTACTGAAAGTCCTAGAGCAATCAGACAAGAGAGAAAAAATAAGGACAACTGAATTGGAAAGGAAGAAGTCAAATTATCCTTGTTTGCAGATAACATACTCTTATCTTTGGAAAAACCAAAAAAAAAAAACACACAAAAAAATATTAAAACTGATAAATTCAGTAAAGTTACAGGATACAAAATCAACATACAAAATCAGCAGCACTTTATATGACAACAGCTAACAATCTAAAAAAGAAATTAAAAAAATAAGTAATCCCATTTATGATTGCTACAAATAAAATAAAATACATAGGAATAAACTTAACCAAATAAGTGAAAGATCTCTACAGTGAAAACTATAAAGCACCAAAGCAGAAAATTGAAGCGGGCACAAAACATGGAAAGATAATCCTTGTTCATGGTTTAGAAGAATCAATATTGTTAAAATGTCTATATTTCCCAAAGTAATCTATAGATTTAGTGTAATCTCTATTAAAATACCAATGGAATTTCCACAAAAATAGCAAAAAAAATCTTAAAACTCATACGGAACCATAAAAGATCCAGAATAGGCAAAGCTATCCCAAAACAAAAACAAAAACAAACAAACAAAAAAACCAGAAGGAATCACATTACCTGACTTCAAATTATACTGCAAAACTATAGTAAACAAAACAGCACAGTACTGCCATAAAAACAGACACATACACCATTGGAACAGAATAGAGAATCCAGAAATAAACCTATAGATCTAGAATGAAATCATTTTTGACAAAGGTTTCAAGAACATACACCAAGAAAAGGACAGCCTCTTCAATAAATTCTGCTGGGAAAACTGGATATCCCTATGCAGAAGAATAAAACTAGACTCCTATCTCTCACCATATAAAAAATCAAATAAAAATGAATTAAAGGATTAAACCCAAGACCTCAAACTATGAAAGGACTGCAAGAAAACACTGAGGGAACTCTTTAAGACATTGAAATTGGAAAATATTTCTTGAGTCTTGAGTAATACCATACAAACACAGGCAACCAAAGAAAAATGGGCAAATATCACATCAAGTTAAAAAGCCTCTGTACAGCAAAGGAAACAATCAACAAACTGAAGAGAAAATCCACAGGATAAGAGAAAATGTTTGCAAACTTTCAGCCTGACAAGGGATTAATAATCAGATTACATAAGAAGCTCCTACAATTCAATAGGAAAAAAAAATCTAATAATCCAATTTAAAAATAGGCAAAGGTTTTAATAGATATTTATCAAAAGAATGCATAGAAATTATAAACAGGCATATGAAAAGGTGCTCAGCATCACTGATCATCAGAGAAATGCAAATCAGAGCTACAGTAAGATACCATCTTATCCCAGTTAAAATGACTTTTATACAAAAAACAGGCAATAACAAATGCTGGCAAAGATGTGGTGAAAAGGGAAACACTCTACACTGTTGGCTGGAACATAAATTAGTACAATCACTATGGAGAACAGTTTGGAGGCTCCTCAAAAACCTAAAAACAGAGCTACCATACAATCTAGTAACCCCACTGCTAGGTAATACACACAAAAGAAAGGAAATCAGTAGATAAAAGAGACAGCTGCACTCCCATATTTACTGCAGCATTATCCACAACAGTCAAGATTTGGAAGCAACCTAAGTGTCCATCAACAAATGAATAAAGAAAATGTGGTACATATCACAACAAAGTACTAGTCAGGTATGAAAAAACAATGAGATCCTGTTATTTGCAACAACATGGATGGAACTGGAAGTTGTTATATTAAGTTAAATCGCCAGGTACAGAAAGACAAGCTTTGCATGTTCTTACTTATTTGTGAGAACTAAAAATTAAAGCAACTGAACTCATGGAGCTAGAGAGTAAAGGCTGGTTCCCAGAGGCTAAGAAGAGCAGGGGTGATTGGGAGAAATTAAGATGATTAATTGGTACAAAATAATAGAAAGAATGAATACAACTTAGTATTTGTTAGCAAAATAGAGTATTGTAAAAACTAATTTAATTTTACATTTTAAAATAGCTAAAATTATATAATTTGATTGTTTGTAACACAAAAGATAAATGCTTGAGGTGATACTCTATTTACTCTGATACGATTATTATGCATCGCATGCTTGTATCAAAATATCTTATTTAACCCATAAATCTATATATACCTACTATGTACCTACAAAAACTAAAAATTAAATAAAAAATGAAATTAAAAAGGAGCAAAGAATAAAGACAATAAACGAAAAATAATGACCATAATAAATATTTATACAATGCTCACTTTAGGCATAAAGGTTCTAAATATACTAGTTAAATGACAGACTGTCAGAGCAGATAAAAAACAGCATCCCACTATATGTTATCTACAAGACAGATGGATACACTTATTGTCAGTAAGCATAGATATACTATGCTTAGCATTAATAAAAAGAAAGTTGGAGTAGGTATCATAATTCCAAACAATGGAGATTTTACAGCAAAGAAAATTGTCAGGGATTAAGGGGGGGCATTGCATAATAATAATAAAGAGATGAATTCTTCAATAAGACATAGCAATCATTAATATGTGTTATCTAACAACAGAGTGTCAAAATCTATGAAGCAAAGTCTGTTACAACTACATATAGACAAATTTTGTATTATTTTTGCAGACTTCAACACTCCTCTCTACTAATTGACAGATCCATCAGGAATAACATCAGTAAGAACATAGTTGAACTGAACAGCATCATCAATCAATTGGATATAATTGGCATTCATAGAATATTTTATCCAACTACAGCAGAGTACACATATTCTTCTTGAGCTCACATAAAATATTCAACATAGGCCATATTTCTGGGCTATAAAACACACCTTAACAAATCTAAAAGAATAGATAGCATACAACATGTGCTCCCAAGATATAATGGAATTAAACTAAAATTAATAACAAAATACAGAACCCCAAAATACGTGGAGATTAAACAAGACATTCTTAAATAACACATGGATCAAGAAAATCTCAAGAGAAATGCAAAAATATTTACATGAAAATAATGCAAGTTATCAAAATTTGTGGAACAAAGAGAAAGGGAAACTGGATGTATTTAATAGCAAAGAAGAGAGATCTCAAATAAGTAACCTAAGTTTTCACCTCAGGAAACTAGAAAAAGAAGAGCAATTAAATCTAAAGTAAACAAAAGAAAATAAATAATAAAATCAGAGTGAAAATCAATGAAATTGGAAAGAAATCAATAGAAAAAAATCAACAAACCAAAAGTTTGTTTTTTGAAAGCACTCTAGCCAGGTTAACTAAGAAAAAAAAAAAAAGAGAGGATAGAAATTAATACTGGAAACATAAGAAGGATAATCACTAATAATCCCATGGCTATTAAAAGGAAAAAAAAAAAGGTATTATGAACAACTCTATGTCCCTAAACTTGATAATCTAGATGAAATCAGCCAATTCCTTGAAAGGCAAAATCTAGCAATACATACAAAGAGAAATCAGTAATATAAATAAGCCTAAATCTGTTAAAGAAATTAAACCAGTACTTAGTAACTTTCCAAATTAGAAAGTACCAGGTCCAGAGGGTTGACTACCAAACAATCAAGGAAAATATTTCACCAATTATCAACAATTCTTTTCAGAAAATGAAAGCACAGAAAATACTTTCCAATTCATTTGATAAGGGCAGCATAACCCTAACACCACAACAAAGACATTACAAGTAAGAACAACAAAGACCAACATTTCTCATAAACATACATGCAAAACTTCTCAACAAAATACTAGCAGTCAAATCCAACACTATATAAAAGGAATTATACATCACAACTAAATGCGATTTACTTCACATATACAAGGCTGGTTCAACATTTAAAAATCAATTAATGTAATCCATAACATAAACAGGCTAATAAAAATCATATAATCATATCAATAGATGCAGAAAAAGTATTTAATGAAATCTAATGCTTATTTATAATGAAAATTCTCAGAAAACTAGGAATGAAGGGGGATTTCCTTGATTTGATCAAAAACATCTACAAAAAAACCTATAATTAACAAAACACTTAATAGTGAGAGCGTAAATTTCTTTCCCAGTACAAAATAAGAATGTCTTTTCTCATCACTCCTGTATAACACTGTACTGGAAGTCTTAGCTAATGAAGTAAGACAATAAAATAAAATAAAACAAAGTATATTAAGATTGGAAAGAAATACCAGCAATGCACAATTGGAATATGAAATTAAAAACACAATACCATGTATGTTAGTACCAAAAAAGGTAAATTAATACAAATCTGACACAATATGTATAAGATATATATTTTTTAAAACCCTGCAAGACTCTGACAAAATCAAAAAAAGATTTAAATAAATGGAGAGCTATCCCATGTATCTGAATAGGATGGCTCAATGTTATCAAGATATTAGTTCTTCCCAAATTGATCTTACATTACATGTAATCCCAATCAAAATCTTGGAAAGTTATCTTATAGATATCAAAAAGTAGTTCCAATGTTTATATGAAAAAGCAAAAGATCCAGAGCAGTCAACACATAGAGAAAAAAAAAAATAAGAAGACTGACACTTCTCTGCTTTAAGATTTACTATAAAACTACATTACTCATAACATTGTATTACTAACAAATAATAGATAGTAAAATAGAATAAAAATTGAAGGCATAGAAATGGACCCATACCAACACAGTCACCTGATCTTTGTCAAAAAAGCATAGGTAATTCAATGGAGAAAAGATACTCTTTACAATAAATGGTGCTGGAGCAACTGAACATATACTCTTTTTTAAAAGAATGCAGACATAGACCTTACATCTTTCACCAAAAAACCTCAAAACAAATCATAAACCTAAATATAATACATGAAACTATTCAATTCCTAGAAGAAAATATAAGAAAAAAATTTAGTTGACTTTGGGTTTAGCGATTTTTTTAAACACAACACCAAAATGAATGATCTTTGAAAAAATATTGAAAAGTGGGACTTCATTAAAATTATTTTCTCTGTGAACAACACCATCAAGAAAATGAAAACACAAATCACAGACTGTCAAAAAATATTTACAAGACACATTTGATAAAGGACTGGTATTTAAAATATGCAAATAACTCTTAAAATTCAACAATAAGAAAGCAACTCAATTAAAAAATACACAAAAGATTTGAATAGACACCTTATCAAAGAAGATATACAGATGGCAAACATGTGTGTGAAAAGATGCTCAGGATCACATGTCATTAAGGAACTGCAATTTAAAACAATGAGATACCATTACACACATATTCAATGGCAAAACTCCAAAACGCTGACAACAAATGCTGGTGATGTGACACAACAGGAACTTCCATTAATTGCTGGTAGTAATGCAAAGTGGCACAGCCATTCTGGAAGACAGTTGGGCAGCTTCTTATAAAACTAAACATACTCTTGCTATACCACACAGCGATTGCACGCCTTGATATTAACCCAAATAACTTGAAAACTTATGTTAAAAAAAATAATAAACACATAAACTTTTATAGCAGCTTTATTCAAAACTGCCAAAACTTGGTAGCAACCAAGATGTACTTCAACAGGTGAATGAACAAACAAACTATAGTACCACACAATGGAATATTATTCAGTGATAAAAAGAAATAAACTACCAAGTCACAAGCAGACCTAGAGGACACTTAAATGCATATTGCAAAGTGAACTAGGTCAACCAGAAAAAGCTACATATGTAATTCTAACTATATAACATTTTTTAAATAGGCAAAACTATGGAGACAGTCAGTAAAATGATCAGTAGTTGCGAGGGAGAGAGGGAGGGATCAGTAAATAGAGCACAAGGGATATTTAGGGCAGTAAAACTATTCTGTATAATATTGTAATGGTAGGTCCATGTCATTATTCATTTGTCAAACCTATAGAATGCACAATACAAAGGATGAATCCTAATGTAAACTATAGTCTTTATGTAACAGTAATGTATCAATATTGGCTCATCAATTGTAACAAATGTACCTGCTGCACACTGAATTGTGTTTCTCCAAAATTCAAATGTTGAAACTCTAACCTCTATTTGAATATGGGAAATTTCTAATGTAATAAGGTCATGAGAGTGGGGCCCTCATGAGTGCCCTTACAAAAAGAGACACAGAGTGCTCTCTTTTTCTCTCTTTCTTTCCTACCATATGAGGACACAGCAAGAAGATGGGCATCTTTAAGCCAAGAAGAGAACCTTCATCAAGAACTAAATCAAGACACACCTTGAATTTGGACTTTCCAACCTCCAGAACTGTGGAAATAAATTTCTCTTGTTTAAACCCCCAAACTATGGTATTTATATAACAGTTAGTCTTAGTCAGTTTGAGCTGCTGTAACAAAGTATCAGAGACTGGATGGCTTAAAAACAACAGCAATCTATTTCTTATAGTTCTAGAGGCTGGAAGTACGAGACCAGGGTACCAGCATGATCACATTCCGATGTTATCTCTCTTCTAGCTTGCAGTCGGCTGACTTCACATTGTATTCTTAAATGGCAGAAACAGAGTGACAGGAAGCTCTCATGGCACACTAATCCCATCTATGAGAACTGCATCTTCAAAACATAATTACCTCCCAAAGGCCCCATGCCTCCTAAAAACATTACACTCAGGGTTAAAATTTCAATACATAAATTGGGTGGGGAGGGGAAAACACAAACAATTTGAACTGTATTATACACTCACTGTTTGTGTATGTAACTATAAAATGTTTGTTTATGAAACTATCACACGAATGCCAGATGTTAATAATAGAAAAAAACTATATGTTGGAGACAGTAAGGGGGTACACAGGAACTCTCAGTACTTTCACTCAATGTTTCTGAAAACTTAAAAATTGATCTGAAAAATAAAGTCTATTAGAAAACAAAAAATTGCAAAAATGGGCAAACAAAATGAAAAGATTCCATGAAATGCTCACTTCAGCAATACAGTATGGAATAAAGAGAAAACAATGTACTTACTGAATCTCCCACACAGTCAAACAAATTGTATGTATCATTTGCTTAATCTGGGCTTCAAAGAAGTCAGCATTAAAAAGCTGCAAATCACTCTTTAACGGACTTGCCAATTTCAAATGGAACAAATCATAATGAGGCATCAAAGATAAAATATTCTCATTTATGAAGTCAAATAGAAAAAAAAATAATCATCATATTACTTTGTTGATAAACAACAGTGGTAGTCTTCTGGGCATCTCCTGGCCAGCTATGGATCCCAAGAAGGCAGCAACTGATGAGAATGATTAATTCTAGGTACAAGCATTATGCTGTTTGGCAATTTAAGTACTACTAAAAGGCATCTTAATTTGGAAGAAACTTAGTTATATACGAATGTTTCATTTAAGACTTTCTGGAGAAAAATTAAACAAATACTACTTTCAATATATTTCTGTGAGTTTATGTCATGCTTTAGACTATAATTTAAAAATAAAACAATTATAAATTTGAAACCTAAGCTATTGCTTTTAATAGTTTATTTCTTCAACAGTAGGCCATTCTAATTACTGCTTGTGCAAGTTAACATCTTTATCAAAGTAATTCCAAAGAAAGCACTCTTGGAACAACTTTTTGTTATTATTGCTAATATAAAAAACGTGCAACACAGATGTCAAAGAATATTGATAATAATGAAAAGAGAAGTAAACAAATAAAATAAATTTTTAAACCACAAATATTTTGAAAAACAAAATTATTTACATAATTTATATCCCAAATTTGGAAGTGAACTTGAATCTTTATCATTATGAAAAGTTGCTTAGTCTTCCATTACTGTAGTAATGGCAGACCTATTTTTATACTGTATAAACATGGAAATATATGACTTACCCTATATAATTGCACTACTAATCACACAAGAATGTTAGAACATTGGTTGGTATAAACTACACAATTTCCAAAACTTTCCACTGAAATTAAAAATGTCTTAAATGAAACTTCTCAAACCCAAATTATAAACTTGATTATCATTTTCCATTTGTAGAAGATCATTAAAAAGCGTTATAAAATTGTACTATGAAATATTTTAGGTGAATCAAATATAAACGTCAAAGGTCTCCTACCTTAACATGGCATTTTGTCCATCACTTCTTGTACACCAAACCTGCCGGGTTTGATAACCTATCTCTATTGCCCAAGGCTTGGAATGGTGATGTGCTTTGTAACTTTGATGTTTAAAAGTGACTTGCTCATTTGAATCAGAACTAAAATCCAGAACAGTTCTTCTGCTTGGATTAATTTCTTTAAGATGAGGCAGTCTGCATTTACTCCATGGTCCAACTTTAAGGCTAAATGTATATTCCTCTTCCCCAAGAGGACAGGAAATGGGAGCATCACAGGCTCTTGACTCAGTCAGATTCGGACACTGTAAACCACCAAAGAGAGGGGGAGCTATGACCGTGCGAGTTCTATGCTGTAATTTCTTCCCACATCCCTTGCTACAATTGGACCATGGTAAGAATTCAGACACCACACAATCCCGGGGGCAAGGAATGAGGCAAGCTTGTTCTGTAGGAGGCTGAGGGGCAAAGTGTTCACATATTTCATTTGCAACCATAGTTCTGTTCAACTTCTGAATGCAGTGCACCGTCCGGTGCTGTACTCCATGCTGAGCTGTCACACACTCTGCAGTCCGAGGCTTGACTTCGCCGTGGGCGTAAGGAACAAGCACACAGTGGTGCCAGTCAGAAACCTCCCACTGAAAGAGGTCACTGTGCCAGTCACAGACTCGGAAACAACTTCTTTCCTTTGGAGGCCTGTTGCTCTCACCACAGTTAGACAGGTGACTTGTCCACCCTTCAACATGAAAACACCACACTGCCCGACTCTGGACTCCTCCAGGACCACAGTCTCCTGTACACCTTCCCCAGGGACCTAAAGGCAGAAAAACAAGGATGTCAATTACTGAGAGATTACATTCAGCAATTCACAGGAAAGTAGAAGTCAATTAACACACTTCCCAACACAACTATTATGAAATTGTGAATTTTGGTGGAACGGAGACAATATAATTTAGTGGTTAAGAATGTGGACACTCTTGTTGAAATAAGAACTCCATCAGTAATGTAAACTTGGATAAATTACTTCAACTTTCTCAGCCTTAGAAAATTCCTTACCTATATAAGGTAGAAGATAATAAAAGCACTGACTTGTAGAGTTGTTCTGAAGATCACTGATATAATGTATCAAGTAGACAACACAAATTTAATAAATGATTGGTACCATTATAACTACTATGTTCCAAAGCCTGTCCAATACCTAACTCAATACTTTCTACTTAGGCGGTGTTTCATCTAAAAGAAAAGCCCTAGAGCCAGGATTTTAATAAAGTAGAATTTTTCATATTTCCAATCCTTCAGCTCATACTCTAAGAAGTTCAGAAGAGGGATATGTTTAAAAACATAAACTGCCGAAGTATCCTAAATATATTTTCATTTTCTAAATAATTGTCCTCAGCTTTGGTTAGTGCTTGCAGAGTGATTTGCATGAAAAGAAAAATGGGATGCAGGGGAAAAGTAAGGTCATAAGAGAAGAAGCAGCACTGAATTTCTATGGAAATTCTGCCCCTAGAATCCTTGAAGTGTACCCATCTTGATTTCTGCTGGGTACTGACTCCAGATAAAGTTTCCAGTATTAGTTTGTAGTATGTCAGATATTTTAATTAACTAATTCATTTTCATAGGAAAGAGTTCAAGAAATTGACAAACGAGGGTTTATCATGTCATGTGATATGATATTTATCATATTTTTTGCATCTGATCTACAGACATACCAGCAAAACTTATCCAGGAGGTTGATCGTACATCTTTTCAAAAGGACAGTAAGTAATCACATTGTGTGTCAACAACAATGAAAAAAGAGTTTCCTCTCTTTTATTTTATTTAAATATGTAATTTGAACCTGTTCGTGGGAGTGTAAATTAGTTCAACCACTGTGAAAGACAGTGTGGCGATTCCTCAAGGATCTAGAACCAGAAATACCATTTGACCCAGCAATCCCATTATTGGGTATATACCCAAAGGATGATAAATCATTTTACTATAGAGACACATGCACAAGTATGTTTATTGCAACACTGTTTACAATAGTGAAGACTTGGAACCAACCCAAATGCCCATCAATGATAGACTGGATAAAGAAAATGTGGCACATATACACCATGGACTACTATGCAGACAGAAAAAAAGAATGAGTTAATGTCCTTTGCAGGGATGTGGAAGAAGCTCAAAACCATCATCTTCAGCACACTAACACAGGAACAGAAAACCAAACACTGCATGCTCTCACCCATAAGTGGGATTTGAACAATGAGAACACATGGACACAGGGAAGGGAACATCATACACTGGGGCTTGTCGGTAGGGTTGGGGGCAAGGGGAGGGAGAGCATTAGGACAAATACCTAATGCATGAGGGGCTTAAAACCCACATGATGGGCTGACAGGTGCAGCAAACCACTATGACACATGTATACCTATGTAACAAACCTGCACGTTCAGCACATGTATCCAGGAAATTAAAGTAAAATTTAAAAGGAAAGTTTTATCAGCTTAACTAGGTAACCTTTGTCCCTATATCAGGACTGTGATGATCCTAAGGCACTTCAGACCCTGAGAGGCATATAAATTTACACAAGTTCTCTTTCTTTCCCCAAATCTAACCAGTTGCCCCAAATGATGTTTACTTACTCCATGAAAAATATTTTCATTTGTATCCACTTCATTTGTAGAAACAGTAGACATGTACATAGTCACACGCATTTAGAAAGAAACATATACATCCCCAGAGAAGCAGGTTATCTGCAAAGCAGGTTATTGCATTTGGGGCCACATGCTACAATGAGGATCTGCCACTTTAGTAGGACAAAAGGATTGGGTTCAAATGCACCTGATCATCTCAGTTCTCCCTCACATCCCTGTTCTAGCCATATACAAGTGGCATTGTTGGCAACAGTGTGTCAGGTTACAGTGTCAATGACTTCTGCCACTTTGTGAGAGAGATTAAAATAGAAAACATACTAGAGACTTCTCTTGCTGAAACAGGACAGGTCTCACTGGAGCAGGTCTGCTTTCATTACCAAAATGCCCTTGAGTTTGCCCACTACCCTCCTCTAGCCTGTTGTCCCAGCACAGACTGCTCGCAGTATAGAGAATGAACATTGCAAACAACGATCTTAGCACCGGCTGATTTAATCAGCTACCCATAATTCTGGTGATGTGTTCTTAGCTTACTCACAATTTTGTACTTCGCAAATTGAGATATTTCTTGTTACTTGAACACTACTGGGAGGCTCTCTCTGTCCTGATGTTCAAGAGAAGTTTCAGTTTAAGTATTCTATTCATTGTCCATTATTTCAGACTATTCATACCAATTTTTATTATTGCCCCCAAATTCCCACAGTTATTCAATAAAAGAATATTTCAAAATATATATAATCATGGCAATCTTTTAAAATCAAAAATTAGCCTTGAACGATATAAAACAGTTACTGGATAAAGTTAAAGGAATTGTTTTATTTTTAGGTAGAGCACTGTGAATTTTTGTAAGTAATGGCTGTTAGTTTATCTCTATTTGTTTAGATATTAAGCACACACACTTTTCTACTCAGGATTTTTTTGTGTGTGGATTAATGAAAGTAAGATCAGAAAAGTTGAGTTATTTCTGATCAATCTTTAAAAGTTAATAGTACATTTAATTCATTTAGGTTATCTTGCCAAGTGACTCTTGTTTTTACTTTTAAAGCATTTGACTATGGTATTATCTTTATTGTTATTATTATTATTATTAAGTTCTCCACTTTCAAAATAAGCTAACTCTTTTTTGGTTATTTGAAATCATTATTATTTTAAACTTTAGAAATTATTATTCTTCCCTTAGATTTCACCTCCTCCTTCTTTACAGAATTTTACCAAATAATTACTTCGCCTTTGGCTAAGATCAAATGCAGAATTTTATCAAAAACAACATTTTTTTCTACATTATTGGAGAACAAAATATAACTATTGAGTAATTAAAATTGCTATCACTGAAGATGTTTCTTAGCTTAGCCATGATCTACTATTTGGACATGAGTTAATCTAATATTAACCCATATCCAAAATTCATATATGTTAATATTCCTTTGGATATGAGTAGAACAGGTAATTAAGGCGGCGTGTAAACAATTATTTTCCTCTCCTTGGCCTAGAAATTTAGGATAGTGGCTCTTGTGAGGTAAGACACATGCATGTTAATAAACATTGGTCAGGACATTTAGTAAGGCAAAGTCAAGCTAGAATAGTTCCTCCTTATGTTAAAGCAAACTAAGAGGACAACCCAAAAAACATGTAAATAATAAGCAAATGCAAACTGAATTGTGTTCACATGGAATAAATGAAAAACAAAGTACAAACAAGATGTATGAGATGAAGACAAGATCTTTCAGCAATTGACCTATAGCCATTTGCATTTTTCAGGCATGGAGAGAAAAATGTGCTCCATGATTTATTCAGTTGTATTTGCCTATGAACTTTCAATATATACATGAGTGAAAATCACAGAGCCCTGAGGGGTTTTGCCATTTCAAAAAAAAAAATGCATATTGAAGTAAAATGTAACTGGCAGTTTGCAAAATCTTACATGTCTTGTCCAAGTTCAGAAATAGAAGAAATAATTAAAAATGTAAGCAGTTGCATACAGAAGGAAGAATATTTTCTTTAAATTTACCACATAACAAAAAACCTATTTGTATTACAAAATATGTATGTATTATATATTAACAGTATTCACCAATAAGCT
The DNA here is from genome assembly GCF_001604975.1 of Cebus imitator. Taxonomy (NCBI): domain Eukaryota; kingdom Metazoa; phylum Chordata; class Mammalia; order Primates; family Cebidae; genus Cebus; species Cebus imitator. The sequence continues at coordinate 858,038 of NW_016107935.1, forward strand.
AAAGAAATTCATAAGAAACCATGCTTGAATACCAAGAATTTTATATGCCTAGTGAACCAAAACAAACACCAAATAATAAAAAACAAAATTTAGAACAATTTAAGTATTAAAAGTTTGACTACTGATGTAGCGTATCTCTAAACTATTAATAAAACTCATGCTGGTTGTTTTCTCAGAGAACACTTCAATGATGTAATGGGGACAGTAGTTCTGTATCTGTTTATCTGGAAAATCATTATGTAAAGAGTCACATATCTGCAACTTACTATCCTTTTTATGAGAGGAATATAGTTGCTGTTGAATAATCTAAGTGTTTTAAGCCACATCACACATTAACACCTTAAAATTTTGGCTTAGAAGTAAATTTTTTGGACTTGCAAGGGTAGCATTGATGAACTCTCAGTTCACTTTCAAATTTAAGGCTCTGTGATTTCTCTTTTGTTCTGCCTGCGTTTTTGCAGGAAATGCAAAATGTGAATGCTGTAATGTAATATTCCTCTAGAAGTGGAAAAGTGCTGGCAAATTTTATCCTCTTAATCAAGTTACCTTTAACTGGATTAGTTTAGAGGCATGCATCACCCAATCTAAATCATCACATTTAATAAAGCATGCTGGATGCCTGAATTTTAGATGTGGTGTTCACTGAAATGCCTGCAACAAAAGAAAAAGGAGGCTCTAGAGGACAGAGAAAATAAACACACTCTCCACAGCTCTTGCACAGTACTGGCCACTATATGAAGTGGCAACCCTGGTTTAAACTATGCATGCAAGAGGAAGAGATGTTTGCTTTATTTTTCATTTTTCCCTGTCACAGCTTTTATTATCCTGACATTGTTTTATTTTTAACTTGGGCAAGGTGGGTGGGGAGATGATGCAAATAATGATGCGAAGTTTTAGCAACTTAAGCAAACTATTTGTGAATAATTACTAAACCAAAGCACTCATAAACCTCAGAACTACAAAATCGGATTTAAAACAATATTGACTTACCTATAAGATGCATCACTTCCAACAGGTTAATGTAGTGACTTGTACTTCTCAAAAAGCTACTGTATCAACTATGGAATAATTAAAATAATACTTCTCATATATAGCAGACATTATCTAAGAAAGTTCACTTTCTTTTCTTTTTTCTCCTTTTTAAAAAAAATTATTATACTTTAAGTTCTGGGGTACATGTGCAGAACAGGCAGGTTTGTTACATAGGTATACACGTGGCATGGTGGTTTGCTGCATCCATCACCCCATTACCTACATTAGGTATTTCTCCTAATGCTATCCCTCCTCTAGTTCCCCGACATGGACATAGTGAGGACAACATCACACAATGGGGCTTGCTGGGCGGTAGGTGGCTAGGGGAGGGATAGCAGGGGATGGGGGGATAGAAAGTTCACTTTCTAAAATACATCTAAGAATCCAAGCAATGAGAAAAAGTGGCATTCATTAATTATAACAACAATTATTCATTCTCTACTACTTGACAAGTAGTGTATTAGATTCTGGGAATACAAAAATAAATAAGGCATTAAATATCTGTTAATTCTGTGTACTAGATGCAATGCCAATTTACTCATGAAGAGGATGCTTGGTCCCTCCTTTAGGCCTACTTAACACTTACTTTATACACAGTATTAACAATCTTAATGCTTTGGTTTCCCACAGCTCACTAGATCTACAGCTCTACAGCAGCAAACCAGAAGTTGAGAGTGAGCCCTAGAGGCAGGCTCACTGATGGAAAGAGGAAGAGATGAGCATTTCCAAGTCTATATTTCTAAATCAATCATGATCATCAATAACGTACACTAGCAGAGGATGCACAAAGCCACTCAATACTTTCTAAACTAGCAAAGAAAGCCTGCTCGTCAGATATATCCACTACTGAGATATATATCAGATAATACTAAAAAAAATAAATAAAATATAAAAATATACAAGAAATTAAATGAGAGGGAACTTAGTCTCTGTTGCATTTCATTAAAAAATTCTATTGCACTTTTTGCAACAACAACAAAAATTTCAGTTATACCAAAATCATTAAAAAAAAAAAATTAAAAGCATTCATGGCACATTCATGGCCTGAATAGTATGTATGCTAAAAGTATTCTCATAAATCTCAGAAAAATTCAACAGCAAAAATTGAAAGCTAACATATACAACTTCATTTTCACATGCTTAAATATTTACTTGCAAAGGCAATTCATGATTCCATAGCAGACTACTGCAGAGTATTTGGATGGAATATTTATACCTCAAGTAAGCATAAGCTTTGTTGCTATTGTTCCCAGCTCTTTCTGTATGACTGTGTTTTGGTTGGCACTAATAGCATATTATAAATCCATTTCATCTTTGTGGACATATGCCTCTGACTGAAAAGCAAAATACTTCTGTTTCTTACTTGTGATTACAAATTACTAGTCACCAGTGGCTACAATATCCATTAGAAGTAGCTCGACAATGAAGCAGATTAGATATGTATTTGAACCGCTCATCAGCTAATGCAAACATCATGGAGACAGAAAACCACTTTTTAAAAATTGTTCATCAATATTTCTGGTTTGTATGCTATTTTCTAAAAACTCTAAAGCCTTAAAAAGACTCTCAAATCTCACGTATTTCACAGCAATCTGACAGAAGTAGGTCTTTTAGGATCACTAAAACCTATACCCTGCTAACCTGCCAGAATGTAGGAGTGGCAAGGGAATCTTACAGCCCGCATTTCTTGCAGGAAAAAGTAAAGCCTAGATGAATTCAGTGACTTGCCCAAGGTCACACAATCCTTTGGAGCAAAAATGGGGCTGACAATTTTATTTACACACACCCAATCCAGTGATTTTTAACTCTATATCACACTGGTTTCTATTAGCACATTTCTAAGGCTGCAAGGAAAGAATAAGGGCTCCATAAATGTTGCAGTCTAAGGTGTGGGTGAGGGAAGAGAAAATAAACAGAATAAACAAGTGGAAATTACACTATAAGCTTGTATAACACAAACAACAAATGCTTATTAATACTGAGATTTTTCTGCCTCCTGGACTGTTACCTGGAGCAGATAGCTGCTCCCAGGGTCCCTTTACTATTCTTTATGTGAAATGAGACCCTTCCTGCCTTTGTTTGCTCAAGAACATTGGCCAAGATACTTCTCAAGTACATCCAGCAAGATTCAGGGATTTAGCACAGGAATGAACCCTCAGGCACCAATCAGAAATGATGTTTCCCTAGAATAACAATTACAATAATAGTCATAGACATGTTTTTTTATTTTTTGGACACCAACTATCATCTTCCCAATACCATAAGTACCTCATTAAAATTGTTCTGCTTTGCAATATGAGGACATCAATGCATGAGATCAAAGAACCCATGCAAGGTAAACAGCTCAGGATTCCTCTCCAGTTCTATCTTATTCTAAACTTTTTCCACAACAATTGCTATTTAATTATTTTTAGCAATGATATCCCTTGAGCAAATGGAGGCTTGCAAAGCCCACTGGGTAAAACATATTTAGAAGGGAGTCTGTTTTGAGTGCAGCTGCTGTGAGGTGCCGAGGGCCCTGCCACTCTTCTCCTGCCGAAAGGCCCTGCCCTGTCTCTGTCCAGCTCAATGGCCTGGTTCGAGTCATGGCCTCAAAACTCTTAGGGCTCTGCTACCTGTCAAAAAATATTTAGGAGTTGTTTTCAGCCCATAAATATGGCTTCACTCAACTTTAACTTTACTTACAATACACGCTTCAGCTAAGCCCTTTGGATTCCCTGGAGAGGTGGAGGGAAATCATTTACTTGGCTGTTTTGCATCAGTTAAGTGGAAAAGGCAAAGTAAACCAGAAACAGAGACCAGCTGAATCCCACAATGTTCTCCTGAAGGACTTTCTCCTTTAGCTTACAGACAGCTTAGGCATTGACTTCATTCAAGAGGACCAGAGATCTGTTCGCTTTATACTACACAGAAAGCAAACTAGAAGATGTGCTCGGGAGGCTGAAAATTTTAAGCTGCATCCCTGATCAAAAAAAAATGAGAATAAAGTTCTGTTTACCCAGTGAATGATCAATACACGTTGGCCTTGACAAAGGAGGCCTTCTTTTATGTTGTCTACAAGAGGTCAAGGCAAGGCAGCAATGTTGGGACTATGCACACACGCTTTAAAAATACATAAAACAAAAAGGCAGAGAGCATGCAAACATTTTATCTACCATTAAGCAACTTAAGAATTCATTTTGCCTGGCATAAAAATTGCACAAAAGCATACCCAAGATAATATTTTCCCTGCCTTCGAGAAACACCACTGTAACAGATACATGGAGTATATCTGTACCTGAACCCATATCTCTTTCTAGCAGCAGGTCTACTTACGATAAACAAGTGAGAGCAAACAGAGTACTGGCTACATTTTGGTGGACAGAACATTTAGTGCATCTCAGTTTTTTTTCAAAGGAATAATTATTTATTTTGAAACAGCAATCTTAAGACTATGTGAGACTCGACTCTTGTTGTCTGTAAAATAATTTTCAAGTTAGCCTATTTTTTAAAAAATCTGAGAAACAGCAGTAACATTGTAACTGAGTAGTTTAGCTTCATTTTGAAGCTAATATAATGCATTTTGCATTATAAAACTTTTTGTCTTTTCTCCTTTCTTCTGATAGTACATTGCTTTCCTACAAAGCATTCACTCTTGCAATTACAAATCTAATTGTAGAACTGACTGTTTAATACTTGTCTCTCTCGCTTGACTCTAAACTCTATGAAGGTAGAAACATTCTCGTATCATTCACTACTCTGTTCCCTGTACTACTCAGCACTTGGCATACAGTTAGGGTCTACTTCATATTGCACATTATTGAAGCTAGAATAAATAGCATCATAGGAAGCAGAATCATGTCCAAGTGTAGTTAGGTGTAATGTCAACACTAGAAACTCACAACATCAATGTGTTGATGATTTTTCCAAAATGGAAAAAAAGTTAAAGAGAAAAAGTCTTTTCCCTGTGTTTCCTTAGTTTATGATTATAGGTAGAAACCTATATACTACTGGGCACCTAATAATAATGCTCAATACAATTTTTAAATACTGTTTTTTTCACAAGTCCTTTTGCAATGCCTGTTATTCTTCATTGCTTCTCTATAGAGCCATTCTTACCAGTCTCCATAAAGCCCATGGAATTCAGCAATGGGGTGCCCAGTCCTCTCAAGACCAGCATGATAATGTACTAAAGCACCCCAAACTACAGAAAAACCTTTGATCTTAAGTATAGCTCTAATGAGAATGATCCAGAAATCTCACTCGACAAGTAAAATGCTATTATCTTTTTGCTCAAACAATGCAAATAAATGAGAATTGCATAGCAGATTCTATTTTACCAGCTTACTACATAGTACCCCTTATCTATGTCTTCACTTTTTGTGGTTTTAGTTAGCTATGTTAAACTGCAGTGCTCAAATGTTAAATGGAAAATTCCAGAGATAAACAATTCATAAAGTTTGAATAACATGACAAGGTCTCACTTTGTCCTGCTTCTGTTTCTGCCTGGAGATGTGAATCCAACTTTTGTCAGGTATATCCACGCTACAGATGCTGCCTGCTCACTAGTCACTTAGTAGCCATCTGGGTTACAAGACTGAATGTTGTGGCATGGCAGTGCTTGTGTGCAAGTAATCCTTATTTTACTCATAATGGCCTCAAAGTGCAAGAGTAGTGATGCTGGCAATTCAGATACGCCAAAGAGTAGTTATAAAGTATTAGTTTTAAGTGAAAAGGTGAAAGTTCTAGACTTAATAAGGAGAGGAAAAAAAAGTCATATGCTGAGGTTATTAAGATCTACCATAAAAACAAATCTCCTACCTGTGAAATTATGAAGAAGAAAAAAAATTCATCCTAGTTTTGCTGTCACACCTCAAACTGCAAAAGTTACAGCGACAGTGCATGGTAAGTACTGAGGTGGAAAAGGTGTTAAATTTTTATGTGCAAGACAGGAAGAGAAACAATTTGCAACTGATAACAATGTATTGCACCAGAAAGTATTAAGGCCATAAGGAAGACTTCAACAAGGGATTCCCTGAAACAAGTGACTCCAAGCCACTTGCTGTAAGTACAGGATAGTGATGTGGAGTCAGGAATTCAGAAGGTCAATGGTAGCCTAATGCTATGTCATAGTGCCTATGTCATTCCCTTCCCTTCATATAATCACACAGTCATTTTATCCTTGTTGTTTTTTTTAATTTTATTTTAGGTTTTGGGGTACATGTGAAGAACATGCAAGATTGTTGCATAGGTACACACATGGCAGTGTGATTTGCTGCCTTCATCCTTGTTAATTTTAGGATTCACATCATTACAAGAAGAAAGATGAATACAGTATAATGAGATATTTTGAGAGACAGAAAAAGACAGAGACCTCTTTCACATAGATTTTATCATAGTATTATTACTATAATTGATCTGTTTTATTATGGTTGTTATTAATCTTATCGTGCCCTAATTTAGAAATTAAACTTTATCATAGGTATGTATATAGGAAAAAACATAATATGTACAGGGTTCTGTACTAGTCATGGTTTCAAGTGTCTACTGGAGGTCGTGGAACATAGCCCCCTGGAACCAAGGGTGGACTTCTGTACAAGAAAACCTAAAAAGTGGTGTGAGATGAAATTATCATGGTGGTCAAAGGTTCGTTATAGTAACAGCAGAATCAATACCCCCAGTATTGTCCTGGACATTTTATAGCAAACATGTCATACAGAACTCAAAGCAGACTTACAAAGTAGACTAATCCTAAAAAGAATTCCTTGATGCTTTAAGTTCCCTGGATATTTTCAGGAAAATTGGCAGAATAAATGAAAAAGGAATGAATGTAATCTTTTTAGAGATTGTTGTCATGATTACATTCTCAGACACCCAGAAAAATATCTAAGAAGGGGTGAGCTGGGAGCAGGTGTGGTTCCGGCTATTAATGTGGACCACTCCTCTGCCTGAAGAGGAGGCACCAGAAGCTGAGAGAAACCCCAGAAGCAGTGAGAAAGCTAGCAGGATGCATGTTCCCCACTAAAACCTGGAAGATTCTGCAGAAAATGTCTTTATGCTCACACCCTAGAGGAGCTTGGAGATCAGTGTTCTAAAGGGTACAGTCTGGGTTAGAGAAAGGGAAAGATTTAGGAAAAGATGGTGGAAGACATTTTTGAAATATCAACCTATACAATTGTTTCCTTCCATCTAATATTTCTCTTTTCCCCCCTTTCTTCTTTTAAACAGATCATCAGTGGCCAATGATCACATTCTCAAAAAAGAGATGTAATAGAGCAAAAAGTGAACACGGTCCAACAAGCCTCTGGGGTTTGTGTGCCAGCTGCCTAGGCCATTAGGTAGGTTATCCTGGGTATTTCTGAAGTAAGAAGCTTCTTCCTCTGCCACACACCTCCTACCTCAAAAAATACATATAATTAAAATAAAAGCTTCCTCTCTGCTCTTCTCCTCAGAGCAAAACTGATAAGAATAGAGAGGTTGTGTCAATGAGAGACCCTTTACCTTGCTTCCCCAGAGAATGAATGGCTGCTTAGGGTGAACAGGTAGAGCAGGCCGAGGTCACTGAGAAACACTGGGACTCAAGTTGATACAGTGAAAAAGTACCATAAAAAAAACAAGCATGGTGCAGAAGTTCTAGAGAGACAGTCTCCAGCCAGCCTATCAGAAAGAAGGGCCCCCTAAACAGTGACCAGTTTCAACTGACTGACAGCTAAAGAATGGTGAACTTCCCAGAGAAAATAATTAGGGTCCCTGGTGGCAGAAAGGGCTCAAAGTAAATAATCAAAGTAAGTTAAAGAAAATTATATTTCTTGCACACCTAATTTGTTTGGCTGAGAGGGATACCCACTATAATAATCACCACCACATACAATAATTAAAGAAAATCAGAGATGTACTGCAATAATAAATACATCCCCCACCAGCCCAGGAGCTGCCAGCCCCATGGGATATGCAAACCTTTGCTCAATAGTGCACTGAGAAAAATCTATCTTCATTACCCTTTCCGAGCTGGGCAAGCACACAGCAATGGCCTGCAGCCTATGTTAACTCTTTTTAGCACCTGCATGATTGGAATTTCCCAGGGTGCTTTGTGAGAATTCAGCTTACAAAGAAAGTGAATTGAAGAAATGTTGTTTGAGTTATGGAAGGACTTTACAATTACATGATGAAAATAATAATTACAAGGGAGCATTAATCACTTGTTAGGCTTAACATTAGCTCAGGCTATTGTAAAGAAAATGCTGAATTTTAAAAGTTACTGGGGACAAGGGAGTACTCTGCTGTGCCCTGCCTTTCCTGGATTAATCATCTCATCTGACTCCAACTGAAGATAACACATTATTACTTAGGATTTTCCAAAATGCTTTAAGTGTAAACACTGTAGCCACTGAGTTTAGTAAGAAAGGAGGATCCCTGTTATTAAATAAATTTTGGAATTATGCAGGGTTAAACAAAATTCAGTTTTCATTTTTAAAGGACTCCTCTGGGCTTTTAATACATAATGTAAATCCTCAAGAATTTATCCCTAGTGTTCAAAGGGTCACACATTTCTTTCCCTGAGTACGTGTTTCCTGGAAGAAAAGACAGAGATAAATATTTTGCATGCATGATACTTTGTTAGTGTTAGGTTAGATGAGGGAGTTGATCTTTTCTTTAACCTCAATGATTATAGATAACATGGAAACATTTTTACAATTTCAATATTAGGATTCATATCTCATAAGTTCAGGTTAAAATCCAATTTCCAATCCAAAGCCTAGCACTTACATCCTCTACAGGATGTGAACACATAAAACTACAGAACAATGAACACATTAGTAAAAATATCAGATGTGCCACATGTTCACAAGGAATAAGTGTGGAGGTAAAATGCAGGGCAGAGATCAGCATGTTTCAGAGGTGTTAACAGAGCAATTGTCAAAGCCCTGAGACATGAGATCAGATTGCAAAGAAGTCTGACAAGGCTTAATGTTGTAAAAGCATAAACTAATTCAGAACAATCACCAAACATGTGGCTCATTTACAGACCAATGAAAACGCCCTTCCTACAGGACATGCTCTCTAAGTTCAGGTTTCCTACATTTTTTCAAACACATCTTGTGCTGTGCTGGGGTTTTACTTCAGGATATGACAAGATGTACCTTATTGGCCACACATTAGCAAATTATAACAATATAATCATCACTTCCAATTTTAGAACACAGCATTATTGACTCTGTGTGCTATGCCAAGAACGTTACATGAATCCAGCATTATATTAATATAACAATACATAAGAAACAGAATTGTCTTACATATAATATAATCACAACATTCTATTATTTGTTATATTAAATACATATTATATAACAATATTCTATAATATTGATATATTACATATATTTAAGTCAATTCTGTTTTTTATATAGGATACAGTTTTTATGTTCTATCTGTGTTATGTATTTTATATATAAATGTATGTGTGATATGACATTCTATTGTAAACTATATTAGATATAACATAAATGCATGCATATATCTGTGTGTGCACATACACTCACATTACATATATGTTGCCAACTGATTCTATTATAGTATTCTTAGATTTCATTAGTATAATTTAATAGCCACCTCTAATATTCATTACTTCAATGACCAAAATTATTGCTTATCTATACCTCTATGCTCATCCCATCATCAACAACCTCAAGGAGACTTCTGCTGCATTTCCTTCTATGCAAACAAATAGATGACTATCCCACTTAGTTAAAATACGGTGTTTCCGAATATAAATAGGAAAGGACGGATATCCAACACTCAAGGAATTTTAGTTTAGTTTTTTCTCCATACAGAGACCACATAAAAATTGATTAAACACACAATGACATTTCTGGGCCATCTATAAAAGATTAATTTACATTCACTGTCATTTTAGAGTGAATTGTACCCTGTTATATCCTTGTTCTCCAAAAATCAATACTTAAATCATGAACTAGATATGGAAATTTAATGTTGACCATAACATTCTACTCCCTTGGCACCAACTTACTGTAACATACTTTTAGAACCCTTTATTCCCCCTGTGATTTCAGAGAATTAGTCTGAGTACCTCATAATTCCTGTCCTGATGAAACGCATTATCAAAGCTTATACCACTTTGGAGTAATTGAAGTCTACACTTCATAATCTACATAAAGATTTACTTGAGATTTTCTTTTATTCTGTTCAAGACAGACGTAGGCTCAGTAAGAGTCCCTCTTATTTCTAGCTGACCACATAAGCCATGGGGTACGCTGAGTGCCAGATCTACACGTCTCAAAAAGAAACATAGCTACCTCTTGGGCTAGCTTCCTCTAGCTTCTACCTAGAGGAAGAGAAGAATCAAAATAAGCTTTCATACTTGGTCTAGTAGAAGTGGCCATCCCACACCTCCTATCCACCTTTCTACCGGAACACATATGTTCAGCCATTGTAGCTCTCATCAGAGTTCCTTTGGGAATCAAGCACTCCATTATTCCTCTGTGACCCTGTTTCTTTCTTGAGGCAATTGCAATAAGCAATGAAGGGCATTGTTCACAGTGCTGACAAACCTTTTGCTGTACTATGGGGGTGATTACTACAGAAGTGAACATTTGTCAGTGATCTGAAAGCCTGGCCTGAGAAGGCAGTGAGAAAGGAGCAGAGGTTCAATAGCAGCAGTCAGCTACAACCAGAAAACCAACACCCTCTGACTAGCTGGGCGCAGTATGTGGATGGAAACACAATAGAGTGAGAAGGCTCTGCTCACAGTGTCTTAAATCAGCCTTAAATTCTTACATTAATTTTTTCTTCCAAATATACAAAGCAAAGTGTCGATGGCAGTAAATAGTCTAAACAGGAGGAAGCAAGTTTGTAGAAAGTGCTTTGGAGCTATATAGGTTTTAGTCCAAATCTTGGTTTTGCCATTCAGCACTGTGTGACCTTCAGCAGGACACTGTTTGCTTTAATCTTCAGTCATCTCAACTTGTAGGCATGTAAAGACAGAGCCACATATGGAAGCTCCTAACACAGTGCCTGGCACATGGAGAACACTGAATGAATAACAAGTCCATGTGGGAGGAACTGTCTGTTGCCAGACTTTTGCTGTACAAAAGTTCCTCAAGTTTGGTACTTTAAACATTTGGGGCCAGATAACTGCTGTAAAGAGTTGTCCTTTACAAGGATTGCAGGATGTTTACCAACAATCTTGGCCTCAGTCCTTTAAATGGCAGTATCACCAACCCCCTCTCCATGTATAGCAATCAAAAATGTCTCCAGACATTGCCAAATGCCCCTGGGGAGCAAAATCACCGTAGCTGAAAACCACTGATATAAACTATTAATATATCACTTAATCCTATCAAAAATCCCAGGAAATGGGTGACTTTTCATTCTACAAAGAAGCCACATTACCTATCCAGGATCTCAGCAATAATAAGGGGAGGATCCAGGACAGTGAGTCAAGAGCTTGAAACCTATCCCTACTCTACACACCTTTAAAATGTGTATTTTAAAGAAGAATAAAAGAAGTGCCACTGATGCATATTCAGCAGGCCAAGTTCAACTTCTGGCTGCACAGAGAAACGTTTACATAATTGTGTGCTTCACCCACCCTTCATTTTTATTCATCTTAAACAAATTGTTAGAACTATCCCTCTCCATAAATTTCAGTGCTAATTCATAAACTTCCACTTTACCTTCCTCATTGCCTTTTCTAGAAATAATCCCTAGACTTTGGAATCAGCCTGCATTTGAACTGTGGCTGCTCCACTTTCTAGCTGAGTGACTCTCAGCATATAACTTACTCTCACCTTTATACCCCACCAAAAAGCAAACTGGAATGTGCCAACTTCACAATGGCGTTGACAGCCAGCTCTCCACTGCAGCCTCCTATGCAGAGCCAAGTGAATGGAACATTGCAGTTGCAGAGTGTAACACTGCCTCCTTAACCCTTTTCTGCAGGGCCATCTTTAGAAGCAGTAGGATTCTTTCCTCTCCATTTAATCTGCCTTGTCTGTCCACATCCTTAAAAAATGATTAATCTTCTCCACGGAAACACAACTTAAAAATAATCCAACTTCTCCCAACTAATTTAATACAAATTAAACCCAGCTCAACTATTCCATCTAGTCTAAGACTAAGGGACTTTGGAAAAGGTCCCAGTAATGATACCCATGAGTGGCCAAGGGCAGTGGAAGCTCTTTTCGAAAAAGGTGCCAGGTTCATCAGCAGTGTGTATTTTCCATAAAAGGTCAGTGAAGACCTGCTGCCCATCACAAGGAAATGATTTGTCATCATCAGATAGGTTAAAATGTGACCATTTAGCTTTCAATCCCTTCTCTGTGGTGATTTTGAATGAGGAAGTTTTAATAAGATGCTTTAAAACATCTCTTCAAGAAAATGTCAAATATTTCAATCTCTTTCCACTCCTAGAACTTCAAAAACCATTAAACATTCTTGTGAAAGGATACTTTCAGGTACATACAGCCCCTCAAATTCTCAAGTGATAACGACCACTATAGGTCCAGTTTGGGCCCACAATGCATAGAAAATACTACAAATTAGAGTTCTATCTTATGTTAAAACTTTACAAGGTAAACAGTAATAATAACCATCTGATTCTCCAAAGGAAGAGATCAACAAAACATCTTTTTTATTTTTGCTAAACAGTAGATGAAAATTTTCGCACATAAAACATTTGCGATTATACTTCTCATAGGTGATATAACCAACATGGAATCCATTTATCCATCATCCATGACTTAAAACATCCTCCTTAATGTCCATAAAGTTGTTTTTAATGTATTAATACCCTTTTTCCATACTCTCTATAGGACTTGCAGCTAATATAAACTACACTGTTTATACAACTTTATCACAGTTGAAAATGTCAGAAAAAACAATCTTAAGATACAATTTGTTCACGCATAAAGTACTTTAGCCAAACAAATTCATATTTATCTTCTTAAAAGATGAAGAAAAAGTGGCAAAAAAGAGGAACTGTGATTTCCACCCCTTAATTCGCCCACCTGTCAGATCAAGACCTGTGGGGAAGTAAAATAAGACCTTCTTTTAGACAAAGAAGTATGAAAAATGATAGCAGACTGTTTTTATACAGAAAAATAAATTAATTCATAAAGACCTGTCCTTTTTGAACAAAAGTTTGGTATTAACAACATGGTTTCTCTTTATAAATGTGTGTGTATTTACACACACACACACATATAAAGAGAAAGCATATTATTACATATATATATACATGCACACATATATAAAGAGAAAGCATGTTATATACATATATATACACACACATAAAGAGAAAGCATGTTATTTTATATATATATATATATACACAAAAAAGCATGTTATGATATATATATACACACATATAAAGAAAAAGCATATTATATATGTATACACACACATATATAAAGAGAAAGCATGTTATTATATATATACACACACATATAAAGAGAAAGCATGTTATTATATATATATATATACACACACACACACACATATAAAGAGAAAGCATGTAATTATATATACACACACATAAAGAGAAAGCATGTTATATACATACTGATTATATATATGTATAGATACATATATAAACATTTATATATGTATGTATACATGATATATATAATCAGTTTATATATATGTATCTATACATAATATACAATCAGTTTATATATAATTTATATATATTATGTATACATGCATATATATAATATATATAAGTTATATAATGTATACATACACATAAACTGATTATATATATTATGTATACACAATATATATAAACTGATTATCAAAAACATGACCTTCATTTTCATACAACTCTTCACGAGTCTAAGCTAAGAATCTAGTGTCCATTTATATTTAGATCATCTTAATATGTAAACCAAAAATATTCAGAGTTGGAATAGTACTATTTGTAGTATTCACATATGTAAACTTAATTCAATTCATTGTTATGTAACTGCTATACACAAAATACATATATCAAAATTATATCAGAAATGCCAGAAATAGATATTTAAGATATCATCTCTGCCCTCAGATTGCTTGGAATCCTTTAGGAAAAAAAATGCTTATTCAAAAATAATGTAAATGACAAAAAATATGGAGTAGCTATGCTAACCAATGTACATAGGCTTTAGGAACACTAAATTCGGAACCAAAAATTACTGAATCAGAAAACAATGTTTCATGAACAGCAGTTTTATAACTATACCTTCTTCTCAGAGAAGGAAGAGAGAAGGGAGGTGATGTGAACAACTTTTCAGAAGAAAATAGTGAAAATAATTAAACCAAATGGTCTTGACATTTCAATAAAATGAGATATAAGTGGACAGAGAAAGGTTCAGTGAAGCCACTGTGAGAACAGACAAGGAATCCAGTGGAAATGAGTAACTGTACTTCTAAACCTGCTGTCTGGTATTACACTATGCAAATATTTAAAGGTTACCTTGCATCTGCCACAGATATCCTTTCAGCAATATTCCCCTACTTGGCTAAATACCTCTGGGAAAAGAATGTGCACACCATTTTGATTTAAACTTACAGAATAATGTTCTTTTACAGGCACTGTACAGCAACAGAGGTATTGGAAAACAGCCTTATTTAAGCAAGAGTCTACTTGAAACAAGTATGTCTTTTTATATTTCTGAAAATTGTATTTATAAGCCATAATAGTTCCTTCAAGTACACTGAAATGAATAACCAGTCTTTGACAACATTAGTAATGATAATATATTTCCTTCATTCTCATATAGTTACTCATAAATTTGATAATGTAACTGAGAAGGAGAAATGAATATTTCCATTAGAAAAATTTTCAAGTATTCTATTTGCCATGTTGGTGACATAAAACAAAGATGTAACATAAAGATTATACATGTTGACATTTCATTAAAAGCTCTGTGGACATTTGTATATGGCTATTAAGCAGGAAGCATAAGGAAATGAAGATTACCTTTCAAAGACAGACATTGTAATGTAGTTCTATGGAATGTTTTGATATAAATAGTGAATATTTCATGTGATTAGTGAAAATAAGAATTGCAGCATTCATGATAATGTATTTAAAATACTTGCATTACATATGAAAAACTCAGAATCACTTAGTCTTCTTTTTAAAAAAAAAAAAGCATCTAGTCATTTGTTTTAAGTGTTTGCACATTTTGAATATATGAAAGCACATTTTATGTACTTTAGAGTACTGCTGATGTGGTAGGTAGTATATCATCAAACTACCGCTGCAGCAATTCTAAGGTCAAAGCTATTGCTTTTGGATTTGGTACATTTTGTGCATGATTTATGGATTAATTTTATGAAAAATATGTAAGCTATATGTCCCAAAAAGCATTTTATAGTGTTATAACAATAAAACATCATAGTTATGGGATACCCTTCATCTAGGCATATCAAAGCCCTTTCCTGACATTAGTTAATCCTTCTAATACCCCTCAGAGGCAAGAAACTATTGCCTGGAATACTTTTTAAGAACACAGAAAGCACCAGGGATTTTCACCAGTCTGCCTAGGTTTAGAGCTACTACAAATCATCAGTGCATTTATTCATTCATTCTATCACCTATGATGAGCCCTACACAAGTTGCTAGGACCTGAGGATAGAATGGTAAACAACAACAACAACAACAACAACAACAAAAGGAAGCACTATCCCTTTCCACTCCCTTGAAACTTGGAGTATAAAGTGTAAGATGTTTTCATTTATGAGGCATAAAATAATAATGTGGAGGTCAACTGGTTTCTAGCCAAGGAAATGCGAAAAGAGATGGGTATGGTTAAATGGCTGTTAGAAGCAGGTACATCAACAGCAATGATAACAAAGATAGCCTAAAGATAAGATAGGAGACACACAGACCTCCAAAAAGGGAAATGATAGAGCTCAAAGTTCCCAGCATTCTGAGACCAATTAGCATCAGGGCCTGAGAGTTCTGGAGCTCATTCTTCCTAGATGACATTGTAGCACATTGTAGAGCTATTTTAAGAAAGAACCATTGTGGAAGACAGTGTGGCGACTCCTCAAGGATCTAGAACCAGAAATACCATTTGACCCAGCAATCCCATTACCGGGTATATACCCAAAGGATTATAAATCATTCTACTATAAAGACACATGCATAAGTATGTTTATTGCAGCACTAACTACAATAATAAGGATTTGGAATCAACCTACAAGTCCATCAGTGATAGTCCAACAGTGATAGACTGGATAAAGAAGGCCAGGCATGGTGGCTTATGCCTGTAATCTCAGCACTTTGAGAGGCTGAGGTGGGCGGATCAGGAGGTCAGGAGATCTAGACCACCCTGCTAACACTGTGAAACCTCGTCTCTACTAAAAATACAAAAAAGTAGCTGGGTGTGGTGGCACGTGCCTATAATCCCAGCACTTTGAGAGGCTGAGACAGGAGAATGGCTTGAACCTGGAAGGTGGAGGTTATAGTGAGCCGAGACTGTGCCACTGCATTCCAGCCTTGGTGAGAGAGCGAGACTCTGTCAAAAAAAAAAAAAAAAGAAAGAAAGAAAGAAAAAGAAAAGATAATGTGACACATATACACCATGGAATACTATGCAGCCATAAAAAAAAATGAGTTCATATCCTTAGCAGGGACATGGATGAAGCTGGAAACCATCATCCTCAGCAAACTAACACAGGAACAGAAAACCAAACTTGTAAATGGGAGTTGAAAAATGAGAACACATGGACACAGGGAGGGGAACATCACACACTGGGGTCTGTCGTGAGGGGTGGTGAAGCAAGGGATAGGAGAGCATTAGGACAAATACCTAATGCATGCAGGGCTTAAAATCTAGATGACGGGTTGATGGGTGCAGCCAACCATGTGACCATGGCACATGTACACCTGTGTAATAAAACTGAACATTCAGTGCATGTATCCCAAAATTTAAATTTTTAAAAATAAACTAAAAGAAAACCTAAGAAAAAAAAAAAAAAAAATGGTGGGGACAGCAAGGAAATCATTTAAGAACTTCTAAGCATGTCATCACAGGCAAAAAAAACTGTAAACAAATGACTTAATTAAAAAAAAAAGAACTCAAGTAGTCAACCCTCCCTGTATCTACTCCCTTTGCAATATGACTTTGCAACAATTCCATCGAGAATTGAATTCTACTTCCCTGTTCCCTGTAACTGGGCTAACAACCTCTTTTCTTACCTTGGCCAAAAGGATGTGGTGGAAGTGACTGTCAGTTCTAAGAAAGGATTCAAGGGACTCATGCACTTCTGTTCACTGCGTCAGAATCTTGCTACTGCCACCTGAACAGGCCTGAGCTAGCTTGCTGGAAGATGAGGGACCACTTGGAGCAGGGAGGAGTCACACCACTTACAACCATCTTAGACTAGCCAGCTTCTAGAAGACTCTCCAACTGACTGGAGATGCCAGAGCAAGTTTGGCCCAGATCAGCAAGGTCTGATCAGTATCAGCAGAACAACCTGGCTGACATGTAGACACATATACAATAATATTTTATTGTTTTAGGCCACTGAGTTTTGGAGTACTTGTTATCAAGTAATAACTAACCAACATAATTTAATTTCAGCAAATATTAGCTGTTCCACATAGCAATGAACTTGAATCATTGAAAAGAAAATTAAATTCTGCCCAGTATCCTCTGTTTAATAAGGCAGATAAACATAAAGATGTTTTAGATATATTTCCATCTGAAGTGGCCATTAAAAATACATAAAGAAAATAATCTGAAAACCCTGAAAAGTCCAGCCATCCAGTGTGATTCATTCCCAAGGGTGGCACATAATCTTAATTTTACTAGACATGAAAATCAGAATTCTAACAATGACAAAGGGTACTAGACATATTATATATTACTTTTATGCATTGATAATGAGCTATTAAATGACTCCAATACACATTTGAACTATAATCTGCTTTCTAAAATCTACCTTCCAAGCAATTTTCCAGAAATATCAGTTAGGTGATAGATGAACACTTCAAGTTTATCATTATCAGGATTTGAAGCAAACTAGGACTTGCCTATAAAAACTTTTATACTAAAATGTATGCAAATGCCAAGTTTACTAAGTGTCCTAACACATTCTTAGATAGTCAAGAGGCTGTTCTAAGAGAATAAGCTAAAGAGAGAGAGAGAGAGATAGAATAAGCTAACCCCAGTTTGTTGGTAAACATCTGCTGGAGATGCCTGGGATAGATAAAAAATGATATGGGTTACGTCACCAGATGTGAACCGGTTATGCATCTGGTACAGTACTGGGTGCAAGTCTATACACAGATGACTAAGCTAGGGAAGGGTCCCTGTTTTTGAGGAAATGTCATTTCATTAGGGAGACAGGCAACTTGAAGTGAGGCATCTATGTGCCAGACAGAAGACCTGAGGTCAAATATCAACACAAAAGGGCAATTTTTTAAAAATTCCATATCTCAACTTCACTCTATTATTAGGGTGTTCTTGGAGTGCTGTGTTGAGACCTCAGATTCTATCCAAATTCATTGAAAAGCATACAGTAGGCTGAGCACAGTGGCTCATGCCTGTAATCCCAGCACTTTGGAAGGCCGAGGTAGGCAGATCTCTTGAACCTAGGAGTTTGAGACCAGCCTGGGTAACATGACAAAACCTCATCTTCACAAAAAAAAAAAAACAAAAACAAAAACAAAAAAAAAAAACCTTTGTGTGTTGGAGCATGCCTGTAGTCCCACCTACTTGAAGCTAAGGTGGGAGGATTGCTTAAGCCCAGGAGGTTGAGGCTGTAGTCAACCTTGAGTATGTCACCACATGCCAGTCTGGGTGACACAGCAAAACCCTATCCCTTACCCCTGGCAGCAAAAGCAAAAAAATAGGAAAGAAAAGCATGCCATAATTGACCAATGATTTAAGACATGGGAAAGGGAATGTGATGTGACAACATGGGTAATTTAAAAGAAAATATATTTAACAAATAAAGACATTTTGTTATGCTTCTTTTTAAATATATTAAACAAACTCCTACTATGAGCTAGGTACTGTGCTAGTCACTAGATATGTGCCAATGAACAAAACTTTAATGTGCTTGCCCTCATGGAGATTACAGTCTGGTTCCATCCCTGTCACACTGTCTCTGAGGCAAATTGTGTCACAATCCATGGGCTCTAGCAAACAATGAGAGACTACTCTCAGAAGACAATTGGTGATGATATGTCTATATTTTCTACTACTTTATTTATTTATTTATTTATGTAGAGACAGAGTCTCACTCTGTCACCCAGGCTAGAGGTCAGTGGCGTGATCTCAGCTCATTACAACCTCCACCTCCCAGGTTCAAGTGATTCTCCTGCCTCAGCCTCTCGAGTAGCTAGGATTACAGGTACCTGCCACCATGCCCAGCTAATTTTTGTATTTTTAGTAGAGACGGGGTTTCACCATGTTGGCAAGGCTGATCTCGAGCTCCTGACCTCAAGTGATGCACCCACCTTGGCCTCCCAAAGTGGTGAGATTATAGGCATGAGCCACTGTGCCCAGCCTTTGCTACTTTAAACTGCACTCTAGTTTCTCATGATCATGCAGGGGTTAGGGGTATAAATATAAATTATTAATACAATTACAATAATGACAAGAACTACAACCTACTGGTTTTAAAATTTTATTTATTTATTTTGAATTCTCTTATTTCAATAGCTTTAGGGATACAAGTGATTTTTTATTACATGGGTAAGTGTATAGTGGTGAAGTCTAGGATTTTACTACACCCATCACCCAAATAGTGTACACTATACCCAATAGGCAGTTTCTCATCCCTCATCCCCTTCCATCCTCCCCATTTCTGAGTCTCCAATGTCCATTATACCACTCTGTATACCTTTGTGTACCCATAGCTTAGCTCCCACTTCCAAGTGAAAACCACATGTTCACTTCCAAGTGATTTTTGATTCTTGAGTAACTTAGGAGTAATGGCCTCCAGTTCCAGCCAAGTTTCTGCAAGAGACCATTTTGTAAGAACCACAGCCAGTTTTTATTGACTATTAGTGCGTAAAATACATTATCACTAAATTCTCCCAACACACTGACCATCTCCTGGCGGGCAGCTGGTCCCTGGCAACATTAAAGTATCTATTCAAGATCTCACAGCTTCCGAAATTCAGAGCTCAGATTCACACTCAAAACTTTCTGATGCATAGTCTAAATTCTTGCCTACTAGGCCACACCCTTCTAACTTCTTACTAATATGTCCGACTACATTCTGGATAAACTAAATCTCATACTGCATATCCTTAAAAATGAAAAGCATCAAGCATCAAAGAAACCATCTTTAAATCTATGTGTATGTTAAAATATGTTTTCCTAAGCAGTTCAGTAAGTGGTGAGATTTCCTTTCTCTAAGCATCATGCATGTCCCTTCCTGGAGTATCTGTTGTTGTCTATATACAATATAAGCAATGTTTGTATCTGTGTTTATAATACTCAACCTTCTCTATATACATACACTCATGTACTCATGCACACACCCACACACACAAAACCCACTCACACGCACACTTTATCTTGATATATTTGATGCATTAAAGAACCTTTGTAGGCAGGAGCTGCTTCTCATATAATAACACATGCCCCATGGAGTGTAGCACAGTCTTATAAAGAGCATAAATATATGACAAATGTAAGTTGAATGAAGACATATCTCTTCCCTATTAGCTCCTATAATCATTCAACAGGCAACCAGCTCCTCAAAGTTATAATAAATTAATTATTTCCAAGGCTATGTTCTGTGGAACACTAGTCCTATCAAATGCACTATAAAAACAGGGTTCCATTATCAACTAACTTTGGAAATCACAGCATAATGATATACCTCCTCTCTTGTAGATAAACAATACAACCTAACATACTGACAGCTCTGAGAAATCCCACAGTGAACTACTTCAATGCTGACTAGCAACCTTTGCATACTGACTAGCAACCTTGCAAAATCCAAAGGACCCTTTGGATTTAGAGAGCTAATACATATCAGAATATTCTACTTTTGCAGTTACAGTGGGCAAAGAGAATGAATTCCTCCTTAATTTTATTTTTCAAGTTATCCTCAGTAGATGAAGACTTTGTTATATTATGACAAGTGTGTTTACATATCTTTGCATGTTTTAAGGTAGAATATTAATTTCCACTGATTTTTAAAATGTGAAAAATTGAAATAATCTAAATATAAAACAATAGGGTAAAAGTGGGATCTGTGCTTAAAATGGAATATTTTTTACCCATTAGAACAATGCTTACAGGCTGGGCACAGTGCCTGTAATCCTAGCACTTTGGGAGGCTGAGGTGAGCAGATCACTTTAAGTCAGGAGTTTGGGCCAGCCTGGACAACATGGTAAAACCCTGTCTCTACTAAATACACAAAAATTAATCTGGCATGGTGGCAGGTGCCTGTAGTCTCATCCACTTGGGAGGCTGAGGCAGGAGAATTGCTTAAACCTGGGAGGCAGAGGCTGCAGTGAACTGAAACGATACCACTGTATTCCAGCCTAGGCAATAGAGCAAGACTCTGTCTCAAAAAAAAAAAAAAATTGCTTAAAAGACATCAGAAAACGCTTATAACATCTAAGTAACAAAATAGGAGAATATCGTATATGCATATTTTATATATTTTAATTATATAAAATTTACAGAGATCAAATAAACTGGATTATTAACAGTGGTTTTCTTTGCTTGGCAGGATATAAAACATTTATAGGTACATCTATATGTTTTTTCATATCTTCTAAAATAACTGAATATAAAACAAACAAAATATAAATTCTAAGTCTTCAGAAAGAATCAAAGCACCATTTACCTGACTAGTTCCTACCTATTTTTCAGGTTGAGCTAAGAAACGATTGTCTGTGGGAAACCTCCAGGATCGCATCACTGTGGGAGGTACCCTCCTTGAGTGTCCACAGCATGCTGGGCTCTTTCTTACAATGGCACTTATTTCCTGGCATTGCATTTCCTCATTTACTTGCTTATATTCCTTCTAGACTATTACCTATCTCTGTCCAGTTTATCCCTGTAATTCCAGTGCCTCACACAGTAACTGGAATATGATAGGTGTTAAATAAACATTTACTAAATAATTGAAAGTTTGGATGTTTTCTCACTTCCTAAATGTGTTGCCTATAGTATGGCAAAGATAATGTAATATCTACATTCTGGAGCAACAATGAAATTTCCCTTTAAGTGACATATTTTATTAAGGCAGCTGATATTGTTGATAAGCCTGTCAATAATTTATAATTCCCATGAAATTTTATCTACAAGCAATTTTCTTCACACCCAGTTTTAACAGTAACAGGGATTCCTGCCATTTGTTATATAATTTTATCAGCATGACTGTCTAACCAATGCAGCGTTTAAAGTTCCACATGCTCATGCTTGAAACCTTGCTTCAGGTTGGAAAACAATTTGTCTAAGCTTATGAATTCAGACCACTGCATCGCTTTGATACCAAACACCGAATTAGGCACAAAAACAACCATTTTAATAATGAAAGCTGCTTAGATTCTACAGACAAAATTCCAATTGTCCTAAAAATTCATGATATGAAGCATATGTACAGATATATACATATAGGAATAATAATAACAAGATTAGCTAACATTTATTGAATGCTTATTATGTGCAGGGAACTATGCTAACCAATATATGTATATTAACTAATTTAGTCCTTACTTCATGAGGTGGATAATATGGCTTTCCTCTCTGATGATGAGGAAATTAAAGCAAGTCTCCTGAGTTTATAAGGAGTTTACAATGAGCGCCAGAGTCAAAGCTATAAACCCCAGCATCTCCCTTATTAATCTTATTGCCATTCATTCTACAAATATGTATTAAGTGCCTACCCTCAGCCACGCACTATCCTGTGCCCTAAGAATATATCAGTAAACAAAGTCCCTGGGCTCCTGGAGCATACATTTTAATCAGGATAGACAGAAACTCTAGCACATGCATGCACACATACTGTGGCAAAGATGGCTGAGTGTCCGCCAAAACCTGTATTTCCTCTTTCATAGCACATGTTTCTTACTGGGAAGTAGATCTTCAGTGAGGATTACATTTCTTTTTGCCTCCTCATGCATATAGATATGGCTACTTGACAACTTTTTGCCAAATAATGTTAGTAAAAAATATTTGTGTTCCTTTTGGGCAAAGGCTTCAAGAAATCAGGTGTGGGGTGTAATTCCTTCTTCTTTTTCTCCTTCTCTGAGCTGGATGCAGACAATGATAAAATCGGAAGGAATACAGGAGCTACTACACGGAAGATCAGTGAGTCTCCAAATCACTACTTGGAGGAAAGACGCATGCCAACCAGGAAGACCTTCCCTGGACTGCTCCCTAAGCAGTAAAGAGCCATCTGTGGGCCTAGCCATTCTGTTATGAGGTCTGTTACAACAGTTAGCACTCTACCGTTAAAAAATACAGAAATGTCATAAAGTCCTTGCCTAGTCTATGTCCTAAATGGTATTGCCTAGGTTTTCTTCTAGGGTTTTTATGGTGTTAGGTCTTATGTTTAAATCTTTAATCCATCTGGAGTTAATTTTTGTATAAGGTTTAAGGAAGGGATCCAGTTTCAGCTTTCTGTTTATGACTAGCCAGTTTTCCCAACACCATTCCATTAAACAGAGAATCCTTTCCCTATTGTTTGTTTTTGTCAGATTTGTCAAAGATCAGATGGTTGTAGATGTGCGGTGTTAATCCTGAGGCCTCTGTTCTGTTCCATTGGTCTATATCTCTGTTTTGGTACCAGCACCATGCTGTTTTGATTATTGTAGCCTTGTAGTATAGTTTGANTTTTGCTTAGGATTGTCTTGGCTATGCAGGCTCTTTTTTGGTTCCATATGAAGTTTAAGTGGCTTTTTCCAATTCTGTGAAGAAAGTCAATAGTAGCTTGATGGGGATGACATTAAATCTATAAATTACTTTGGGCAGTATGGCCATTTTCACAATATT
This sequence comes from Cebus imitator, assembly GCF_001604975.1. Lineage (NCBI taxonomy): Eukaryota > Metazoa > Chordata > Mammalia > Primates > Cebidae > Cebus > Cebus imitator. The sequence goes on from NW_016107935.1 coordinate 882,031, forward strand.
GATTCTTCCTAGCCATGAGCATGGAATGTTTTTCCATCTGATTGTGTCCTCTCTTATTTCCTTGAGCAGTTGTTTGTAGTTCTCCTTGAAGAGGTCCTTCACATCCCTTGTAAGTTGTATTCCTAAGTATTTTATTCTCTTTGTAGCAATTGTGAGTGGGAGTTCACTCATGATTTGGTTCTCTCTTTGTTATTGGTGTATAGGAAAGCTTGTGATTTTTCACATGGATTTTGTATCCTGAGACTTTGCAGAAGTTGCTTATAAACTTAAGGAGATTTTGGGCTGAGACAATGGGGTCTTCTAAATATACAATCATGTCATCTGCAAATAGAGACAATTTGACTTCCTCTTTTCCTGACTGAATACACTTTATTTCTTTCTCTTGCCTGATTGCCCTGGCCAGAACTTCCAATACTATATTGAATAGGTGTGGTGAGAGAAAGCAATGGCAACAAAAGCCAAAATAGACAAATGGAATCTAATTAAATGTAAGAGCTTCTGCACAGCAAAAGAAACTCTCATTAGAGTGAACCAGCAACCAACAGAATGGGAAAAAATTTTTGCAATCTACCCATCTGACAAAGTGATAATAACCAGAATCTACAAAGAACTTAAACAAATTTACAAGATAAAAAACAAACAACCACATCAAAAAGTGGGTGAAAGATATAAACAGAAGCTTTTCAAAGAAGACATTTATGCTGCCAACAAACATACGAAAAAATGCTCATCGTCACTGGTCATTAGAGAAATGCAAATCAAAACCACATTGAGATACCATCTCATGCCAGTTAGAATGGCGATCATTTAAAAAATCAAGAGATAACAGATGCTGGAGAGGATGTGGAGAAACAGTGCTTTTACACTGTTGGTGGGAGTGTAAGTTAGTTCATCCATTGTGGAAGATGGTGTGGCGATTCCTCAAGGACCTAGAAATAGAAATACCATTTGACCCAGCAATCCCATTGCTGGGTATATACCCAAAGGATTATAAATTATTTTATTATAAAGACACATGCACATGTATGTTTACTGTGGCACTGTTTACAATAGCAAAGACTTGGAACCAACCCAAATGCCCATTAAAGATAGACTAGATAAAGAAAATGTGGCACATATACACCATGAAATACGATGCAACCATAAAAAAGGATGAGTTCATGTCCTTTGCAGGGACATGGATCAAGCTGGAAACCATAATTCTCAGCAAACTGACACAAGAACAGAAAACCAAACACCTCATGTTCCCACTCATAAGCGGGAGTTGAACAATGAGAACACATGGACACAGGGAGGGGAACATCACACACCAGGGCCTGTCGGTGGGTGAGGGGGCTAGAGAAGGGATAGCAGGGGATGGAGAGATGGGGGGATTACATCAGGAAAAATACCTAATGTAAATAATGGGGAGATGGATGCAGAAAAACCAGCATGGCATGTGTATACCTATGTAACAAACCTGCATGATCTGCACATGTACCCCAGGACTTAAAATATAATAATAATTTTTAAAAATGCAGAAATGTGTGCTTGATTTGGGTGCTACCATTAATATAAATAACCAAATAACCAAAATATATGGAATTAATTTAATAACCAAGCAATGAGTGGCATGGAACAGATATCACAGGCCAGAAACATACACCAAACTGAACCCATATCTCAGGAAGCTTGACTTTTGCAGATTGGAATGTGTTGAAATATGGCTGCTACCTTTTCAAATGTATTATGAAAAACTGATATCCTCAGGGGAAAATTGACAAACGCTAAGGAAACTGCCGAGACAAAAAGGACAAATGATCAATGATCCTAAATATCAAGAGATGAGACTGAAAAAGGAGGACAAATCCTTATCAAAAAATTATAATTTAAACAAATAGACTTGGCTGAATCAAAAATAAGAGTATGATTATTGCTTATCAATGCAGACATATTGTTTCAGATGGCCACGAGGTGGCCTTAGTAAGACTGAGGGTGAGAAGCATGGGTTTGAGGAAGCAAAAAAGCAAAGCAGACTCAACAAGGTACATAAGAAATACCTGGGGGTGAGGGAGAGCCACACAACGTTGAATGGAAGCAAACAGATCAAAAGGCTAATACAATTTGAGGGACATTTATTGCCAAAGAAGCCATCAGCCTAGTACTATAAAAAACTATGGACTCTCAAATTTTTAAGGCAATTCTTTTCTCAAAGTTTCACAAGCAAGAAAACATCTGCAGAAATGCACAGCCACTAAAGCAGAGATACTTCCCAAACTCAATTCAGATGTGGACATGGAAGAAAGTGGACAAGACAGAGCTTCTTAGAGGGCAAAGCAAAGAAGTATAGGTAACACTGTAGAAGAGGGCTCCTCCAAAATGGGATCTAGGTTCTAAACAAAAACTTCTTCCACTGGAAAAGCAAAGAAACTTCATATTCCCTGTCCCAAAGGCTCCACTGCTGCCCTGGACTGCTGAGTGCGTGTGTTTCTCAATATTTCTTCTCTGAATGGGCACTGTCATTGTACATTCTCTGTCCCTGTTCTGTCATTTTATATTAGCGCTAGAAGAAGGATAGCTCATCTTTTAATGGAATTATCAGAACAGAAGAAACCATATGTAGACCTGATGGAAAGAAGTGAGCATTGCTCAGAGATTCTGGACTTTGAGATGGAAGCAGTATCTGTCTCACCTTGGGAGGAGTTGAGTGTATTCTTTATGTTATGCACAGAAATTTGTGCCCAGAGAAGCAGATGTAGCAGAGATGGCAGTTATCTAACAAAATATATTTTTCTTCTTTAATATGTATCATAATTGGCGGTATGAAACCTGCCAGTCAGGAACTCTGTTCCCTGTTACCCCCAACCTCCTTGCAAGTAGATGAAGCCATGTGATGAGTTCAAAAGAATTTGAACAGAAGTGATTTGTATCAGTTCTGGGCTAAATATTTTAAGAAATGGGAATGCTTTCCACACGTTCATTTTCTCCTTCTGCTTACTTCAGACTCTAAGGAATAGCAGAGCCACAGGATGGACAGCATCTGGGACCCTGAATCCTCACACAGAAGAGAGATTTTGGCCAACTAGGAACACCAACTTCGAGGGTGTGCACATTAAAAAAACTCCACAGAGGTGGCATTAGTATACTATTTGGGGATCTATTTGTTACCATGACTCAGCCTATCCTAAATAATCCACATTCACACATAAGATTCCAAACAGTGAACAAGAAGAAAATAAAAGAGTGATGGACAGAGCCAAGTGCCATGAGCTAGCTGAAATGGGAAGATCAGAGTAGGCTTCTCTGAAGAGATTATGTTCCAATAGAGAAAAACGTCTGGCAACATCTGTGGAACAAGCATATTGGGCAAAAACTGTGACACATACAAAACTCTTAAGGTATAGACCAATTTTATGCTTTTAAGAAAAAGCAAAAAGGCCCATGTGAAGGGAGGTATAGTGAGAAAAAGGAGAGAGGCAGGGCCATCTGGTATTTGGATCTTCCCAGCTTCATGAGAAGACTGGGTAGTTAACACTAACAGGAAACTCTCAGAAGAGTTTCTAAGCAGAAGACTGGCACAAATGGTCTAGTTCAGCCTTGTGGCTGCTACATGGAGAATGACTTAGGGTAGGAAAAATAGAAGAATGAGTTCAGGCAGGAGGCCACTGCAGGACTCTGAGAATGAAACAGTGGTGGGCCCTTCTGGCCTAGAAGGGCAGTGGTGTGGATGTTGATATGTAGTTAGATGGAATATACCTTGGAGTTAGAGCTGAAAGTGTTTGTATGTGGATGAGATATTGTTGGCGAGGCAAAAATGAGAAGCCAAATATAATTATATATTTGGACTGAAATGCTGAGTAGAGAGAGGTATTATTTGATGATCTGATAAAAATTGGGAGAATATTGACTATGCATGGGAAGAACAGGAAGTGTGTGTTTGTGTGTGTGTGCATGCGCACACTTATCAGAGTACCTGGCACAGAGTATGTATTAAATATCAATTTTGAATAGAGGTATGCCAATATATGTTGGTAGGCCTTATTATAATGAAATAAGGTGCTAATTTTGAAGGTTTTTCAGAAACCTAAGAAATATATCACACTCCACTTCTCTTCAATTTGAATTCAATAGAAAAAAATCCAGAAATCAGTTGTGGGATGATTAAAATATGACTTTTATAATTGGTAATGCTGATAAGGATAGAAATGTACTACCCTCATCTAAGCAATCTTCTAATGATACTAAGCCCCACCCCCCACCTTGCCACAGGGTGAACAACAGCACGTCTATACTGTAGTGAGGTCTCTAACCCACAAATGAGAGCAAATTCCAGTGTACCCTTTCTGAGAAAGAGCCCAGAAGCCCATATATGCAAAGATTCTTCTCCCAAATCTACCACCAATCCGTTTAGTTTGCCCCATTCTCTTGAAGAGAGAGTGAAGTGACAGATCGTGTCCGGGAATGTTACCTAGAGAGACATAGAAAAGGCAAAAGAGTTTCTCTCATAAAACAAATGTGAATAAGTGAATGTTAAAGACAGCTGTACAAGTGAAGACCTGAGGAGGGAATTTCAACAAATGGATGTCATTTCAAAGATAAGAATGTGTAATCATTGGCCTTTTCCTTAATATTTCCCAACCAGTTCTTGGAACTCAGGAATGGATTGAAGCAAAATTGAAATTTTACCTTATTTCAAATAGTAAAGAAAGAAAGGGGAAAAAACTAGAAGAAAGAAAAGAAATGTCTTGTTCATTTTTTGAATTTGAAGTGAAATCCTGTTTTCCTATTCCCAATCTCTTATTATGTAGGTGGCTCATACCCAGAGGGGAAATATGTCACAGTTCCTCCAGCTACAAACTGCCAACCAGCATTCGATCACGCCATCACATCTCCCATGCTGCTGACGATTTACTGACAGGACTGATAACTCCATCTGAGGACTCTTGTCCTCCGGCCTTTTATCTTATTCTTTCTTAACTAACCATTTTCCCAGAGGGATCTAATAGTAAAACTACTGAAAAAGACTACACAGAAGAAAGAAATATGCTGCACAAAATGCTTCTGTTCTTGGCCACCAGACTAGCTCAAAGCTCCGTACTTCCCTTTAACTTTAGCTTTAATCTGATGACTAAAATGGCATTGCTCTCAAGATCCTTTCCCCATGCTTCCTGGGCTCTGCTTTAAATTGCAGGGAACTACATTTCCCAGAGTCCCTTCCTAATACAGGTTATCGGCTATAGGGCACTGACAGAAGACTGGTGGGAAGCAAAGAGAAACCCTGAAAGCTACTAGACCTCCCAGGGTGTCTGGTGCCACTGGACAGCCTTTCATTCTGCAGTCCTAGTCCCTGACTGGCAGTCTCCAACATGACTCACCAGATGAACTCGGAAAACACCTCTGCTCCTTCTCATTATCCCTCCAAGTCTAGGAATGTAGCAGCCTCCAATGGTTACTAATTTGAGAGATGATTTACCACCCTCTGCCCAGCTTCTCAGCTTTTCTATCTTCTGTATAAAGAATTCCCTATTAAATTTCTTTTTTTAAAGTACCTACAATGTTTTAAGCCATTCTTATAATGCCAAGTGTCTTCTTGTTTGTGTGTTTATTTGTATTCATTACCAGGGATTGGTAAACTATGAGCCTTGGGCCCACTGTCTATTTTTGTAAATAATTTTCTTGGAATACAGCCACGCTTATACATTTAAATATTGTATTGTCTATAGTTGGTTTTGTGCTACAACAGCAGAATTAACTAGTTGCAACAGAAACTTTATGGCCCCAAAATCTAAAATATTTACTAGCTGCTGACCTTCCACAGAATATGTTTGCTGACCCATGTACTAAATAAAACAAAGCCCTCCATCCTGATCCCTGCTGATCTCTGTGATAATTACAATCTAAACCAGTATTGTCTGATAGAAACAGTGTAATCTACCAGGCAATCTTATATTTTCTAGTAGTCACGTCAAAATAAAATGTAAAATGGAACAGGTGAAATTAATTGCAATGATATATTTTATTTAAGCCAGTGTATCTTATAGTCCTTCCAATGTGCTATTCATATAAAAAAACTACTAAGATTTTTTGTGGTACTACGCCTTCAAAACCCAGTGTATATTTTACTCTTATGGCATATCTCATTTTGGATGCTCAATTTTCATTACAAATACTTGACTTCTTTATAGCTTTAACCATAAAATTCACATTTGAAAAATGAGATGCACATTACTTGTCTATCAGAATTGATAAAACAAAAAAGTAATGACAACACTGAATGCTTGCAAAGATGCAGAGAAACTGACTGATTCATACATTACTGGGGGAATGCAAACTGGTACAAGCCTAAAAACAAGTAATTTCTTACAAAACTAAACATGCATATGATACAGCAATTGCAACCTTGGGCATTTATCCCAGTTAAATAAAAACTTATTTTACACAAAAACCCATACACAAAACTTTATTGTAGTTTTATTCATCAAATCACCAAACTGGAAAAAAGCACAGATGTCCTTCAACAGGTAAATGGTTACACAATGGTACAGCCCTATCATGGTCATTTACTCAGCAATAAAAGACAAACTATTGATACATGTAACAGTATGGAGAAATCGTAACAATTGAAATGCAATTCAAATGCATTCAGTGAAAGACACTAGACTTGGAATGATGCTTACTGAAAATATAGCATGAAATATATAGCATTCTTGAAATGACAAAATTATAGAAATAGAGAACAGATTCGTGGTTGCCAGGAGTCAGGGATGGTAGATATGGGTCTAACTATAAATGGGCACATGAAGATCAGGTGGTAATGGAAATGCTCTGGTTCTGACTACATCAATGTCAATATCATGTTTGTGCCATTGCACTACTGTTTTGCAAGATGTAAACACTGGAGAAACTCAGTAAAAGACACATGGGATATCTGTAATATTTCTTATAAATGTATGTGAAACCACAAAATAGTTTAATTTTTTAAGTAGATACATATAACCAACTTTCTCCAATAATTGGAAGTTTTTCAGCAACTGAATCAAGTATCAATTTTTAAGTCTAAATTAAATAGACTTAAATAAAATTAAAAACTCAATGCATACTGTTCAGGTGATGGTTACTTTAAAAGCCCAGACATCAATACTATACAATATGTCCAAGTAATAAAACTGCACTTTACTCCTTATACTTACACAAATAAAAAGGTAAAAACAAAGAAACATCTTATCTTTTCTCACACTCATAACATATCAAGTGCTCCGTAGCCACATGTAGCTAGTGGCTAAAGCATTGGACAGAGTGGCTGTAGACCCTCTTTTGGGGCCAGAATGGCTAAAAATGTAGCCAAATTTGAGCCATTAGACAGGAAAATGAACACACAAAACTACTCCCAGAAAGCACACTTCCTACAAAGAAATACACATTTCCACTCAAAAAACTCTGCAGTTCTGAAAGAGGCAATGAACCCTTATGGTAGTTAGAACTAACCAGTTGTGACAAACTGCTTATAGAGAAGTATTGTTCCCTAGATAGCTCCTCAGCCAATTAACATGATGCTGTCTCCTGGATAAGATGTACATTTCCTCCTTAAACTCCCATCTTTTAGAAAAAGTAAATAAAATAATAAATGTGAATTATTTTAGATTGCAGCTTTTCCCACCAACCTTTATGTCCATATGAACAATGGAGTTTAGTATGACAATGAGCAGCCGTGGCCCCCATTCACAACAGAAAAAGTCCATGCCCTACTGAAAAGGTCCATGCCCTGCTGAAAAGGTCCATGCCCTGCTGAAAAGGTCCATACCCTGCTGAAAAGGTCCATGCCCTGCTGAAAAGGTCCATGCCCTGCTGAAAAGGTCCTTCTCTTTGACAAGTTGACAAATGAAACTGGAAAACAAGCAGACAATCCCAGGGCAAAGCAAAGGAGTGCTGTGGTTCCACCATAATCCAGCTGCCTGCCATGCAGAAGGGCCACTGGAGGCAGATGGGGATGCTTTCTGTAAGTGGAACTCTGGGTAGAAATGTTTAGGGTACAGGGGTTTCTCTTCTCTGCCATCACTGCTATGATTAGATTCTCAATGAAATAATGGGGGGTCCTGGCACAGAGGAACTTGCTGTGCCACATACATGCTGTAACCAATGGTGGGACTTGAGAGAGGTATGTTCCTTTTAAATGAGCCGCAATCAGATCAGATTAGGAGAAAATAAGCAAGAACAATTTTCTAAAGTGATTACAGCCATTTAGCAAGTCTGGAAAGAAGTCAACGGTCTCTCAGTCTAGCATTCAGGGCCCTTGACTACCTGGGCCTTTCTGCATCCAGGCTTAATGTGCCACCATGCTCCGTTTGCTTCCCTCAGAACACAGCTTGGATTACTCCCTGTGCCTTTGCTCAAGCTATTCCTGCTGCCTGAAATGATGCTTGTCTCATCTACTTTTAGTAGAGTCTTGATAGTGCAGTGAGAACCACACGCTTGGAAATCCAACCCAGCTGTTGATGACCGTGCCTTCTGCGGCACTTCAGTAGCTAGTAATAATAATAACAACTGCAAATACTGGGCAAGTATATGTTTCTAGCTCTGTGCTGGCATTTTCATGATCCCTAATTTAAACCTCACAAACCTTGGGTAGGAATTAGTATCCCTATTTACAGACAAGTGAACTGAGAATCAGAGCTACTGAGTAGCTAGACTAAAGTTACACTGCAGGTAGCTATCAGAGCTGGTAGTTATCAAATTAAATATTTATTTCTGGCACTAAAAGCTGTGCTTTTATACCTGTACTATTCTATTAACTCAGTGCAAGGTCATTTAATCAAATCACATTTATAGAGAATCTAATAGGTGCCAGGCACTGAACTAATCTCTAAGGATATCTTAAATAATAAATTATAGGTGCTTACAATATAATCATATAAGTATATTAGGTAAAAATATATACAAACAATTATAAGGCTTCACAAAGATGTTACATTTATTGTGGGTTTGCAAGACATTTGAAAGGTATCAAGTGAAGAGTCTGGCATAGGATAGGCTGGCAATATGGAAATGTGAGATAATATATTCTAGACAGACAAAGGCAAAGAATTATAAAAGTCCACAGAGTGTTCAAAATAGTTCAGCAGCATGCTAGAAACACAGTGAAAGACAACTTATAAGAGTTTGCTTGGTTACACACGGGAGTTGGAAGTCATTCTGGGTTAACTGATAGCCACAAAAGGATTTTTAAGCAGATGATCAGACCACGTGGGCACTTCTTTTATTTATTAACATAAATATTGAGTACCAAGCATTGTGTTGAAACTGGAGACATAAATACAAGTTTTCACTAGAATAGTAGAGAGACTTAAATAAACCAACAGTTACAAAAAAATGTAGTAACTCCTGGCAGCGTGTTAAGAAGCATGAAGGATGAGACACGGATTAGAATGGAAGGGCCTGGGGTTTCCCTGGTGGAGATGTCACATGGAGGTGCCTGGAGGATGCAATGGAAGGGGTGAGGACATGGCAACTGTGATGCAAATATATTTGAGAATCGTTCCTTAGAAATGATTAAAATATGTAGTGACTTACTGGGATGGGGCAGGAATGAAGAAGAAGTAGAGGGAAGACTGGAGGCTAAGACTAAAATCTTTAGCCAACTGAGTTTATTGTAATGCCAAGATATCAGAAAGAGTAAAGAAAAAAAAAACAGTAAATTTGTAGAGGAAAGAGTATGGGCAGAGTTTTATAAACAATAAGAGGAAACTGCCAATAATTCTCAAACACAAAGATAATTGAATCAAAAGAAAACACTGGAAATGGGATAGCACTATGACAGATAACAATAACATCATACTTTTGTTATTTTTTAAATGTTAATTATTAAATGACTTAGGTAATAATGGCCAATACTATGTCATCTCGCTTACCAATATAATATGCTTCAGCTTATTAAAATAATAAATATTTTATTTGCTTTTTCTTCCTCAGATGTCTTGTACTATGCAAATCAAATTCCCTGCAAGTTTATATTCAGTACTTATAAGTATACAATGGAATTTTCCAGAAGATATATTTTATTTGTTGACAGCATCACTGCAAGAGTGAATGAAATATGTGCTGGTGAATCCTTGTGTTTTTCCAAAATTTTCCAATGTTTAGGGTATAGATACGTACCTTTTCAGATATTATCTCAGCTTATTCTCAGTATTTCTGTATTTCTACTAGGTTTCTTTGCTTGCAGCTACTAACATCCTTGTTATCTCATTAATAACAAATAAATCATTCTTGTGCAACCTTAAATATTTCCTTATGTCTATGTGAGAACACAATAAGAAATAAATACATTTTGTTGTCTTATTTTGCAATTTTAAAAATGAGAACATTTTATAAAGTTTAAAATTTTTATCTAGAGGTCCTTTTTGAATTTAATATTTTATTCTAAAATAAAATAAAATGCTTTTGCATAATTTTCTTCTTATATTTAGGGATTGTTGACTTTAAAAAGAGAAAATTGAAGACTTACATTCTCAACACACAGCAATAGCAATCTATATCTAAAGATGCTAAAAAAAGATCAGAGTTTTTGACTCATAAAAGAGAAGGATCTACTCCAAAGAAACGTTTTTTTTTTTTTAAAAAAGCAAGACAAAGGTGTCGCTCCCTCAACCTCACAGGTGTTAATAATTTCTCATCACATTTCATATAACAGAACCTTTGGCAATATTACAACAGTGCAAGCTGAAGCACAGCATCAATTTTGAATACAGTTGCTCAGAATTTAAACAGACTGGATATTCTTTTTTTTAATGTGATCTTTAAAAGTTAAAAATGATTTCGTACAACTCTTTAAATTAGAATTGAAAAAGCCATGAAAGCATCTTGCAGAATAAGGCATCACATGGCACTGACGGGAAATCCAGGACCCACAATTCCGGAGGGACTAATGAAGCCTGTATGAGTGACAGAGCATAAGGGATGTCCTGACACTGGAAAGCGTGAGTAAAGAATCTGTGCGTCAGCAACATTCTCACAGTTTGGCTTGACAGTCTGTTTCTACAACTGTATTTGCCATTTCCAACCCAAATATCGTCCCTGTGAAAATGAGCATATGACACTAGCTTCTATGATGGCATATAAACCAGGTCATCAGACCCAAACTCCCAAGCTCTGCCCTCTTTCAGCCTCACTTGAGCCATCTTCTCCTCCACTTGTCCTGGCTAATATTGGCAGTCATTTTTGTCCTATTCTCACAAATGATACATGTCTCTTTTCCAATCTCTTCCCCAAATTGGTTCCATCCCCTAACCACCAAAATTAACTTCCTCTTATGAGAGAGAGAGAGAGAGAGAGAGAGAGAGAGAGAACATGGAAGCCCCTTCGTCCAGCTCATTTCACCTCAACTAACTATTCCATGCTTGTTGTTTGCTTTTTTGTTAATTAGAGCAGATACATACTATAGGTCCACAATCCCTTGTCCACAGTGCTAAAATGCAAGAAGCTCTAAAAATAAAAAATAATTTGCAACTTATTTGAGGGCAAAACCTGATCTGCTTGTTTGGTAGTCAAATCTCATGGAAACTTACACTTGGACTGAATATAGTTACTCTTCAGGGTAAATTCCATATTTACAACATAATGGGGGTTCTATGTAACATAAAGTATGTATGCACTGTGTTTTATTTGGAAAACTGTAAAGTATCTGTATTTTGAAAAGCATCTGGCCCCAAGGATTTGGGATAAAGAACTGTAAACCTGCACCATCTTTCACACCAATGTTGATAGGAAAACTCACAAAAGTATTTACATTAAATGTTTGATTAATATAGAGGTTGATATGAAACACTAGTGGTTTCCTACATAAGAAGTTCATCTAAAGAACTGTGGTCTAATTCATGCTACAGTACTACATTAAGGTGCATTAATGTGTCTAGACAATCTTCACATACCATTTAATATTCTCAGAGAATATATCCTGGCCCAAGTATGGAAAGTAGTGTTAAGGAAATGAACCTTGATAATACCCATGAGAATCAAATAACATATATAATGAGAAAATAACTACAATGTGCCTCTTTCTCTGCTAGGAGCTCTGCAGAGCAGTTTTCCCAGAAAGATGTGTGCAGTGGCAAGTGGGTTTCACAGTAAGATGCTGGCATTTATCCAACTTACTAAAGAAGTAAAAATATATACACCACCACCAAAGTTACAATCCTCTAAAACATGGAGTTTGAGAGAAGTGGTGACAGATGACTTTGTCAAAAATATCTCCCCAAATTCACTCTTATTATTCATCAGATTAGGAAAGCTCTCAAGAGTCTCTGTTATCTAATTATTCATCCAAAACACCTCCATCAGTCTTTGGGAGAGAAACAGCAAAGGAGATGAAATTGCAGACTTGGTTGTCAGGTTGGCCAGGCTAGAATCCTCATATGTGACCTTTCAATGCAACCTCATCCCTCTGGGCCTCCATTTCCTCATAGACAAGGAATGCTTTACCTACCGTACAGGGTTCTCATGAGGGTGAAATGCAATTTTCCCCTGTAAAGCATTTAGTACAATGCCTGACATACAGTATGCACTGAACAAATGTTAGTTCAGCAAGAGATGAACATGCAGACTCTTCTACTATGCAAATTGAATTATTCTGTTTTACCATTCACTGCTGTCCTAGAAGAAAAGAACACAAGTATTTCCATTTTTCTTCATCTCCTAGGAGGTTTTGCTCATCAAGCTCTCCCTCCTCTCGAGGAAAGGGTAACTGAGTTCTATATGCCATCAGTTCAGGTTGTGATATTATAAGACATCAAAGACCACTTCTGAAAGAGAAATAGAGTGGCTGAAGTTTAGAGAACAGATAAGGAGCCAAAAAAGCAGGCAGTAAGGAGGGATTTCCCAAGATTAAAAAGAGACTCTTTAAAGTAGATGGTAATGGTTCGGGAGAGGATTTTGGTTCCGAAATGGTGAGGACTCTGGTCTTATAACACCATTCGCACCAGGAAGGCAAAAATTACCTTCAAGGAATACAATATGTATGTCAAGGAAGAATGAAATTCAAATGGAATTTCATGTGAAATATGGCATGTCCAGGGAAATTAGCCCAGAAGCCTTGAGGTGCCTATCCTCACCAACAATGCTCAATTCCATGCCTGGTCATGCGTGGCTCTGAAGCAGCAAAAAGCTGCTGGCACAATGGGGGTACTGGTGCAATATGCCCCCTCAGCTACAATATCTGAGGACATGTGAGAGATTACTAAAAAGGTGGACTATTGTGGCATGACTGCAGTGAGAGGGGAGTCCTCAAGGCTAACAACACTGAATTTCACAGCAGTCCATTGGAGTCATTCAGAGTCAAAAATAATGTTGACACATAGAAATAAATAAAGGCCATATTTCTTGGATATCTGGCACTTAGAATGAGACTCGTGTCCTCTAGTTATCATTATTACCATTTGTAGCATTTGTGCTATTATTAGTAAACAGTAATAATGCTATGGTTAGCGTTATTACTATTTGCAGCATTTGTGCTAGGCTCTGAATATACAACAGTGAACAAGAGATATGGCCATTGCCCTCTGGGAGTCTATAGTTTAATAAAGAAGACAGACACTGGAAAAGCAATGTGAGTAAGTGGTGATAAGTATTATAATATAGGGGATATGAGACAAAAATGAATTTAAGGAAACAGAACCAAGCCAAGGGGCCAGAGAAAACCTCTCAGAGGGAGTGAGGAGGCAGCTGAGACCCAAGGTATGAGACAGAGGCAGGCGGGAAAGGACACAGGGGAGGGGTTTCAGGTTGGGAGAGCAGTGTGCTCAGAGCTCCTTAGACCAGAAGAGAGAGCTGGCTGATGCAGCAAAGCAAATCAACAAAGTCTAATTGGATGGGAGCACAGAAAGCAAGAAAGTAAGTGATTGAGATGAGGTGTAAGGAAAGCAGAGGTCTGATTGTGGAATTTGAACTGAGAGAGCAGCTCATGTTTGAGTCAGGGGAGCTGGTTGTCATGACCATGAAGAATAGACCAACCACAACAGGCCAAAACGGGGCAGCCTGGATTGGGGCTCCCAATTAAGACACGTATTTAAACTTTAATAGACCAAATGAAATAACTCCTAGGTTGACAATATTGAAAACTCCAAGACACAGGGATGCCTTTGAGAAAATAGGTGTTCTCTGAGCTGTTGTGCAAAAGCATTAGAGTACGGCTATCTTGGCCGACAGGTGAAAAAATGTGTCTTAAGCAATGAGCCTTGCTCTGACCACAATCGACAGCACCTACAAAATGTCCACCGTCATGCAAGTCCCCAAGCACTAGACCATTCACAATACATTCATTCTGCAACGTTATTCTTGACCCCATTACACCTGGCTGATGAAAACCACAACCACGTGAGTAGTTGCAGAGACACGTGAATGTTGAGCATGGTGTTTAACGCCTTCCTTGACCACGTCTTGGCTTCACCATCCTGAAAGAGTTACTAGCAACTTTGAATTTCACTTTTCTCACTAGGAAAACAGGACATTTGTTTGTCAAGGCTGTATTGGTGACAGAAACTCAGTTAACTAGCAAAAGAGGATGACACTAAGGATGAGTGTGATGACATACCACCTGATGGCAGGGTGTGCAGTCAGGTTTCCGAAGGGAATGGAAGCAGAAACTAGAAAGCTGTGGAAAGCAATCACCCTCCCACTGGCTGCATCTCTCTGCCTGTTTTACATCTGCCTCCACATCCTCTACTTCCCTAACATGAATTTAATGGACTGCTGTGGCCCTCTGTAAACCCCAGGTTTATATTTCAGCAGCTACTTGCAGAGACTGACTTCTCAAATGTCATTAAAAGGACCTCCAGTTTGGTTCTCCAACATTCAGTAATTGCCTGAATGCCACATGAGCACTGAACTTGCTGAACAACTAGATATATTCTGAATAATAAGTTGTATTTGGAAAAAGAAAGAATTGAATGTGCAGTCTTCTCCCTGAAGCTATTAAACTTTCCTTCAAGAGTTAAACCAAACCATCCACTTCTGGAATGACACATGTTGGATTTACATGATTGGATGCATCTTTCCATACATTCTCCTCAAAATAGCTTGTTAGCAAAAAGACCAAGCTCAGGGTTTTAAGTGGTTATGTAACTATCTTTTGCATAAAAATATAGCAATTAGGTGGAGTATTGTTGCTGAAGTGGAAGACCATATATTTAAAGCGGTCAGATACCCCAAACTCTGGATCACCCTAGATTGATAACTTCATTCAGAAAAATTAGTTCTAAAAACTCAGTTCCACCAATACTCATTTCCATCAGTACTGAACCTTCATGGTATTAGTTAGAATTGAATTATAGAAGATGTTTATAAAAACATAATTTTCCAAGATGACTGACTGTTATGAAGATTATACTGTATGTGTTATTTATCACTTCCCTTGATCGAGGATGGGGTTGTTGGTGGGATTTTTGTGAATAGGATTGTTGATGCTAAAATCAACCCATTACTTAATGAGTCTCCATATTTCAAGTATGTTTATGTGGTCTATGAAGATGCAGAGTTGACTAAAGCATAGTTTCTCTTTTCAAAGAATTTAGAATCTTATAAAGATAACAAAATGCAATCCTTTTAACAAACAATGATGGGTTCATCTAATAGATGGGTTAATCTAATAGTGATCAAACAAAATAAATGAAATAGGAATTCAGAAATAGAATAAATGGAACCTAGTGCTTGGAGGAGACTATATGCAGTAGATGTGTCTCTAGCTGGGTCATGAAGGATATTTGGGATTCAGATCACTGGACAGGGAAAAGGAGCTTGTGGTGCTACACAAGCAAACACCAGTGCATGCACCTGCTGGAGACACTGTGCACCAGAGTTGGAAAGATAGAGAAGCTTCCTGTGAAGCAGTACTTTTCAGCCAGGGCCTATTTTATCCCCAATAGACATTTCCCAATGTCAGGGGACATTTTTTTATTGTTACAACTGGAGACAGGTGCTACTGGCATCTAGTGAGTGCAGGTCAGAGATGCCACTAAATATCTCACGATGCAGAGAACAGCCCCCCACAACTTAGAATTATCAAGGCCAAAATGTCAAAAGAGCTAAGTTTCAGAAACCCTCCTATAAGAAGAGCTTAAAAAAGGATTTGAAATAGCCCACTAAATTGGCTTTCTTTATACTAACTGAAAAAAGATAAAAAGGAAAGAGGGAGCTGTTTAGGAAACAAATGGAATATAAAGCTTTAGGGGTAAAGCCTCCTTACAGATGGCCTCCAGTACAGAATGGCTGGATTAAGCCCACAGGTTTGATCGACTCCATAGGCAAAATCTCTATGTCAAGGCAAAATGATCTATTCCCAGCTCTGGAAAGTCATACACTTCCTCCTGTTGGTGTGAAGGGGAAGTAGGTCAGAAAATGTAAATAGTTCAGAATCACTATTAGGAGGATAAATCAAAGAACAAGTTCTACTAATGAAAGGCTAATAATATCACCTTGATGATAATGTTAATCATGATAATGATAAAAATTACTATGTTAATTACTTCCTGAGAGGCCTTTTCCTGCCACTCTTCAGCACTCTCATCCCACTGTGCTACTTACCACTAACTGAAATTAGATAGTGAGATAGATTGACAGATATTTTAATTCTTATTGGATGGCTGGCCCACTAGAATGCAAGCTCCATGAGGGCAGGAAATTTGTCTCATCTATGACCCACTGTATTCCTGGGTCTAGAGAATTCCCCAACTGGGCTTTGATAAGAAGGCATTCAGCAATATTTATAGAACAAATAAATGATTATTACATTTATATAGTGTACACTAGTAGAAAACCCTTGCATTTCTTCATTTCAGAAATAATGTATGTTGGCACTACAGCAGGGACTATGGTAACAGACAATATGAGCCTGTCCCTTACACACTTTATAGGCCAGTCGGAATAGTAGGCACCGGAAACAATACTTACAAACAAGTGTGATAAGTCTTCCAATACAGAAAAGATGGTAGAGCACAGCAGAGTCCTGTAACAGTGTCAGAGGTGGTAGATATTACTATTATTTTATTAGTAAGAAAATGGCATGTCACAGAACTCAGCAGAATTGTTGCAAGTCATCTAGTTGAGAGGTGGAGATGAGATTCTTTTAAATTTATACTGACTGCTTTGATATGAAGATTAATATAGTGTTACTATTTTGCAAATACACACGTTACAAAGTAGCAAACTCATCTTCACTGTACCACTACCTAGTTTCTTCCACTGTTGCTGACTATGACGGTTTCTGTGAATGATTCTGTATCTGATCATAATGGACAACATATATCCTTAAATCAAAATGAACTGAAGATGTCTACACAGTGAGATGACCTTTTGTCAGTGCTAGGCCAGAACTGCATAGTTACAAGACTTCAAGCTTAGATCTGGGAAGGATGAGAGGTGGTGAGGGTAGAAGAAGGAGGAAAAATCACCCCAATTTAATTCAGAATTAGATAAGAACAGCCTTCTAGATTATATGATAAAGGTATTGTTTTATACTGCAGCAAAAGCTGCATATATATCTTAAGGAAATATTTATGAAATGTCAATTGTGTGCCAGACACAGAGCTCTTCCCTCAGGGAACATTTGGCAATGTCTGGAGACATTTTTGATTGACATATGATACGGTTTGGCTGTGTCCTCACCCATATCTCATCTTGAATTATAACTCCCGTAATTCCCACATGTTGTGGGAGGGACTCGATAGGATATAATTGAATTATGGGGATGGTTTCCCCCATACCGTTCCCATGGTAATTAATAAATCTCATGAGATTTGATAGTTTTGCAAGGGGTTCACTTTTTGCTTGGTTTTCATTCTTTCTTGTCTGCTACCTTGTAAGACGAGACTTTCCCCTTCCACCATCATTGTGAGGCCTCCCCAGCCACATGGAACTGTGAATCCATTAAATCTCTATTTTTTAATAAATTACCCAGTCTTAGGTATATCTTCATTAGCAGCATGAAAACAGACTAATACGACATGAATGGGGGAGGAGGCTTTTCTGGCTCCTGTTGGGTAGACCAGATATGCTGCTAAATATACTATAAGGTTTCAACAGCTTCCCACCACAAAGAATTATCTGGTTCAAAGAGTCTGTGGTCCCAAGATTGAGAAACACTGCTATAGATCTAAAAATCAAAAGAAAGAATTCCTGCCTTCAAGGACTCAAGGCAAGCAAATAATGAAAATCGTATATGATAAGCTCCATTGTGAACAGTGTCTAAGATGTATTAGCAACATATGGGAAGCAATTCCTACATCCACACTCCTACAAGAGTCACCAGAGGCAAACTATGTTTCCCCACCCTCACTTTCTGACACTTATATCAATCTTATGTCAAAATTAATCTATGTTTTAAATGTTGGTTCCAGAGATCACATAGCCTCAAAGAGTTAGTGAATTTACCCTCAATGGTTTTTAATTTATTCTGTTCTTTTCTGTCTGCAGAACAAAAGAGCCCCACGTGGCAAATTAGGTTTACAGACTGTCAAAGCATTTATATGTCAACCTTTACAGAACCAACCAAGCTGATGTTTCAAATAACAAAAATTACACTGCAGTTTGTACATGTATGTGGAACAAAGGACTTCATTCAAAAATGAAAAAGTAAAAGGAAAATACTTTAAGGTCACTTAATCTCTAGTGGTTTATAACAGGTACAATTTATGAACTGGCAGTATCTCCTCCATAATCAAGTAATTTTTTTATTATAGTCTCCACATTTATGTAAAATAAAAATGTTTCACAAATTGTGATGCCCGTGCAAATATAAGATAAACTCTCATAGAAAATAAGAGTTCTTATCTCTTTACATTGAATAGAAACACACACACACACACACATACATCCTAGAGAAATCAGCCACATCAAACAAAACATATAGTCAAAATTAATCTTATTTTAAGGGAGCTTACTTCCACCTGGTTAACTAATGTACTGTACCAAGTACTTCAGGTTGTCCAACAGGTCATAAATCCAATTTTCCTAACAGGTAATGAAGATATTTTACTGGATGACATCTAAAGATACAATGCACCCTTAGGGTTGAATGACTTGTTTTATAGTTTCCCTTTACTTAAAAGTAATTTCCTTCTTATTTTTTAATTTTTTTTTCAAAAAGGGGCTTCTTAAATCAATTTGTTTCCACCTGTTCGACTCACAGTCTGCCAGAGGACACGCTCCTTAAGATGCATTTCCACCCACTCCTCTATCATTATACCATTTAACAATGCACTGCAAAGAGTGTAGAATGCAAAAAGGGCCTTTCACTTTCTGTTGCAAATGGAGATATTGGCCAGAGGACATTTTCCTGATCCAGTCCAACCTAGGATACAGTCTTTTTTTTTATTATACAACACTTATTCGTGCCTTTGCTAGTAGATAATAGATTAGATATGAAACTGTCAAGTCTTATAGCTTTGATATCATATCAAATTTATCTGGATAGCTAACTCCCTCAACTATTGCTGAAATCAAGCCAACTAGTATCAATCATGCTCATAAAGGTAGTCCACATATTTTTCCATGTTTTATAATGGATATTTGTTTTATAGACATTAAAAGAACTAATAATAACATCAATTGACCTAGTATTAAGTGATATTTAGGTGACTCCATAGTTAAATAAAAGGACTGCTGACCTAATTAATTCATCATACAGACTTCTCTGCCGGAGTTTTTCATTGGCAATATGATCTCTATAGAAACATTACTGTTCTATGCCTTAATTTCTGTGTATGTCTTAATCTCTGCTTTTTTTACGCTACCACCAAAATGACACGAGTTGTCTCTACAATTCTTATCTTGCTGTGTTGTACCTTTGCAACAGTTAATGTTCCAAGTACAGAATTTGAGATCTGACCAGGCTACAAACTTCATTTATCACTCACCAATTCAAATTTAACAAGCCATCTTCCATCAGCTTGTACTTTCTCCAAGAGAGTTGTTTATTCTCTGATATGGAAATGCATTAAACTGGACACCTCTAGTCTTTTCCATACAGCTCTTGCCTTCATTTCTCCATTAGATGGTCATCTGTCGCTATTAGATGTTAATGTGATTCAAATCTGCAGGAAACTTTCAATTGCTAAAACGCTTCGTGGTGTAATTTTTACATTCCTGTGATAATTAGTGTACATTTGGCCATCTAAATATTCTCAGGCATAATTTAAGCTGCCCACAAAGCCTATCCCTTAAAGTGACAAATGTCTAATTTAACTCTAGCTCCATTCTATAGTGCCCATTTTTACAACAGGAATATTTAGTATCTTAGGTCTGAGACAGCCTACATACTTACATTCAGGAATGTCTGTTTGCATTCAAATTCCACTGTTAGTCATATGCAGTGATGTCACATGAAGAAGTTTTTAGTTACCCTAATATATTTAAATGTAATATCTTCAAAACTAAGATGACCCTAATATTAATTTGCTTGTCCTCTACACAGCTAGGAAGAAATGTTTTGAGCAATACTGATTTGAGTAAAATGCATATTTTTATCATTAAAAATTCTCTTTAAATTTTTTATATGTCAGTTTTTGACATCACAGTTTCATAGTGTCCAACATTAGTGCTAGTTCAAAAATATTCCAATCCATGAAATAATAAGAAATCTTTTAAAACTGTATGGCTATAGAAAATATCAAAGAAAGTGTAAAATAGGTCCCTTAGCATGTTTTCCATATGAAAGCACTTTGTCAAGTGTAAAATGTTCGACAAATAGAAAATGAGATATACAATATTAAATTAATTCAAATTTGTTGCAGTGTTAACTTGGGTTGAGCTAAACATTTATTTAGCTATATATCTTATTTCTAAAAGGATCTGGGGAATCGGTGGCATTTATTCTCTCTTCATTGATAATGGAGGGTGAACAGGCAGTATAGGAGGGACTTGTCAAGCAAACCAGTAGAATGAGGATTATCCAATGAGTCCTTTAACCTCCTGTACATAAATTCCAGGCCATGTCACAGCCAAATGTACATGCCCTTCATACAAAACCTATATTTATTTATCAAAACAGCTCAGATGGAATTTCTGGTGGCAAATTTTTTTAGGTAGTTCTTACTGTTCAAGTATTTAAAGGTGTGAAAATGGTTTTGTATTCAGCCGTGTCATTCATTGAGGTCATTCCTCTTAATAATTTGAAAAGACATAATAAACATGATTTCTATAAATATGGTATATATACACACATAAGTATATGCACATATACACATAAAATGTTAAATGAATTTTCTTTCCAATATGGTAACAACCAAAACTATGTAATTTAAGTCAATGACTTATTATTTTTTATTTCATTTTAAGGTAGAGACAGAAATGAAGTCTTTAGAAGGTGAAATTTCAGCTAACAATACAACACAATTCTGCTATTTGTAATACACACAAAATAATTTAGAAAAAAAGCTTTTTTCCTCTTCTTTGTAAAATTGAAAAGCCTAGATTCTTCTCTGCAATAGCAGCCAAATTAATAGGCTAACTTTAAATTCATGAAATGGCAACTGCAAAAGTAATTATGACAGAGTAGCCAACAATACAAGTATACAATTACTTCTGTTAAGATATCTCAATTTCTTCCTGCAGTAATGCCAACATGCACAGTCTGAGCTATACACATTATAAGATCTCACAACTGCACTGATGTGAAAGTCACAAGGTGTCAGTCAAACAAAGTAAAGAATGGGCAGTTTTGTTGATGACAACACAGAGCTATTGCCCTGGGGAGAAAAGACAGCAGATGATATTTTCTGTATTATACCCTACATTTCTTTTCTTTAGGGAATTTAAACATAAAACAACTGACATGCTTTGGCAGATTTCAGAACCTTTCAACTCCTCCAGCTGACTTGTTCATAAACATTTGGTGGCTCAAGAAGAAAATTATTGCTAAAATAAGTTGGCTGAGCACTGAAATTACATTTTCATTGAAAAAGCCTGACAACATTCTAGTTCTTCTGGCTTATATAAAATAATGCTTTAAATGACTGGCAGAATGACTCTCTTCTGCTATATAATGCATGTACCTATTTCGTTAGGATTTTCAGAGCAGTGGCATTTATTTAATAAGACTATGTTTATTTTGTAAAATTATTTTCCAAAATGTAAGAAAAGTTATAAAATGCACTCATACATAAGCAAATGATACCTTTATGTGATATTCAACTTGAAAATAAATAGTAGGATAATACCATCGTTTACCTCTTCCCAGCTATTTAGAATAGAAGTGACCTAAGGAAGGTAAAATATATTTTACAATAAAAACTCAGGGAATTCATGAATATATTTCAAATCATTATAAACCTAACAAAATGAAGACCACAGATTATTGAGTAAACATTCACAAGGAAACAAGATATTTTAGTCAAATATTTGCATTCAATAAAATGTCCAATAGCTATCTGATTATTTTACCAGAATTTGAGACGGTGTCAACATCATCACAACATTTCTCCAAACACAAACAGACTGTCCCTGGGAGTTTAAAAATCGATCTTTCGAAAGTTCGGTAAAGAAACATAATTTTCTTGAAAGAAAAACTACGTGAGTCAGATGAGCAGATTTTCCAGTTAGATGTATTTGTATTTTTGTATTTCATTGCCTTTTAAAAAATCCATCATAGGAGGCACATTGAAAGACTTTGGTAACCATAAACACATAAGTAATAAGCAATTGTTTCCTTAAGAACAACTAATGTGATTTTGTTGAAAGAATAACTGCAGTCACATAACCTTATAATGGTTCCCCTGGGATAAGTTTGTGTTTGTGTGTAGGTATGTGTGCACACACACACTGGGTCATGGGAAGGAGGATGAAGGTGGACGAAGGTCAGCAGCCCTATCTATAACGTATAAACGCATAGACTTCTCATTTTATAGAATGCCATCTTTGTACCCTCATATAATGACATTTTTTCTTTTGACTTATGAAGACAATAATTTATAGAAAATTATAAATTAATATTGATTTTCTCAGGTACTTTTTCTATCTTTTCACAATCAGGACACTAAGACAACATTGGAATTGCAGCTTAAGGCTCATTTCCTTTAGGAAGCAACAGGGGAGGTTAAAGGGCATTTTGTAGGCATCAATGGAAGAAAAAAGTTAGCATTTTGTGATTAAAATCCACAAAATCTAGATAATATTTTTAGTACCAAGAAGTAACACAGTATAGAAAAAATAAAATGCTGTAAAGCCTGATAAATGTCAGGTTTGAATCCTGGCTATATCACATTTATTATTTAATTATGGGCCTGTTATTTACTTCAATGCTTTGTGGCTTTTTCCCTTCTCTGTAAGACGGAACTGATACCATTCACCTAAGGATTAGCTGTGATGACTGAACAGTTGGCAAATGCATGGAGAGCCGTAACACAGACAAGTACACAGTAAATAGATGCTTATAAGGAGTCTTGGCTAGAAGAATGACTTCTGGAGAAGCTGCTGTAAAGAGATCCAAATGGAAGTCAGAATCTTTCCAGCTCTACAAGAGAAGAGACAATTTCACGATTTTGCATCTCAAGATCATTATATTTTGTGTAATGATCTCACATTATACTTCATAATACTGCCATGTCATGTATTTCCTCTTTATTTCAAATGAGAGATTTCTGATCACTAACTTCAAATATCCGAGCAACTCTTCTATTGTTACACCCCTCTAATCTCTATAATCCTATCTCTACTTTCTGTTAAAGGCAAAAAAATACAGTACCCGGCTTCCTCTCTCCCTCTGAGCAGTTAATCATACCTTTTCTCATTCTTGGAATGCTCTTTCAACCTCCTTTCAAGACAGCTCTAAAGGAGCGGGACTCTGAGGCAATCAAAATATGCCTCTGAGTTTTGTATGTCATGCATTTTTAAAAAGTCATGTGTGGGCCTTCCCATTCCATCAGCATAGGAACAGAGCCTCTCGTTCAACTCTTCCCAAGAGGTAGGTCATCATACCATTGTTACCCGACTTACAAACCAATAAATAAAGAGATTACCCAGAGATGTGTCAAACATTTTGAAAGTTCATGAGGTAACCACAGTCAACTGGACAAAAGCCTTGAATTAGCATATGCAGAGTTAATTTATTCAGACACTATAAAATACTCAGTGACTTCAACAATCATTGACACTTCTGGTATTGGTTTTAGCTTTCCACCCACTAATTCATCTCATTTTATTATCTATTTTTTAACTAAAATCTAGTTGATATGAGAAGCATAAGAAAACATCTGTGCATGAAATGGAGAATTAATATGATATGGAGAAATATAATTTTTAAAGTAACGAGATAATTAGGGCAAAAAAGGGGAAAAAGTAAAACAGTGATATAGAATCAGATACTGTAACACAAGACACAGAAAATACAAATGCTAGAGTGATATAGACAATGATATTTAACAACAGTTGGTGAACCCCTGTTAAGAATCAAATTTGTGTTAGATGTTATGAAGGATGATAGAATAAAAGCAAAGTGGCGTGACCTTCATCCTCTAAGATTTTATAAAATAACGGAGGGCGAAAAGAGCCCCTTACATGAAGGAAGTTTTTTAAAACTTATGAGATACCAAAGGGGAAATCTATTTTTGAGTGATAAGATATAGCAAGTGCAAGAGAAACAGCATGGGGTTTGGAATCACCCGGCTCCTAGTCCTATTCTGCTCCTGAAGGATCTCATAGTCTTGGGCAGCTCAGGTGACCCAGTCTGGATCTGTTTTCTCATCTGTAACATGAGGAGGTTTACTATGTGATCCCAGTGATACTTAGAATAGTCTTATGATTTTAGAGGAATAGTCATGAGGAGGTATATCCCAGATCTAGATGTAAAAGATTCTTGAAAGAAAGGAATTCTGAGGTAGAACTTCAAGAAGGGAAGATGAATGGATTATTGACAAACTGTCAAGGAGGAATATTAGGCAAAGCAAAAATCGTATACAAACCCCAGAGCTAGAAAGAAAAGAGTTAGATGTAGAAGGCATCTTCTTGCTGGAATATGGACTCAGAGAGAAATAACAGTAATGACATCAAGAAAAGGTAGGATCTTGGAGAGCAACAGCTCAGGTGAAAAAAAGAAAAACAGCAGAAAATACACAGGAATAAAATGATGAATATAGTATCTGAAAAATAAGCAAAAGTATTTTTATAAGAAAAAAGAAAAAGTTTTGAACAAAAAAGAACAAAGAAAATGAAATGCAATTATAAAAGTCAGAAAGGTAGAAGAACAGCTCTTGGGTTGATAAATAGAGGAGAAAAGTGAGCAATTGTGAGAAAATGAACGAGTAGGTGGTTTAGAAAATGTGGGTTGAAGCTAAACATTGATAAATGGTCAAAGATTTGAACATATTTCTGAATTGGAGCCTTTAGTACTGCATCTGAATGGGCATTTCATGGTCATTGCATCAGTCCAGAAAGTTTGGTTTCTGTAAGTTTTTTAGTTGCCACACTTGAAGCATCTCCAAGCAGAATAAATGTAAGAACAGGAAAGGAAATTGTTGGAGAATTCTGATGAAATACTTTCTTCCTTCTGAGCTCAAAACCAATTAATTGGTCTAAAACTGGACTTCCAGAAGTACCAAATGCAATGCAATCCTAACAGTAATTATTATCTCAGCTAACACTTATTGAACCCTTCCTTGTACCAGGAACCAGACTGTTGTATTTTAAAAGCACAATCTCATTTAGTGCTTCCTATGAGAGGACAGAAAAAGATGTAGGTGGCCAGAAATTGTGATTTTATTCTGTTTATAGTTTCTTCATTATACACAGAATTCAGTGCTTCTTGTATGCAAGAGTATTAAAACTCAGATGTTAAGGGTAAAGAAAATTCTTCATGAGTCATCACCACACCGGGGAAGTACAGATGGAAGTATCATTATCGTCTCACACAGGATGGTCCCAATGAATCTACAGCATTAAAAAGAAATCAGGGAAGCGTAAAACATGAAAAAAACTGCAGTGCATAAAAGTTAAATGAGGCAATATAATAGAACACATGCTCTAAAAACCTTCAGCCTCTTATTTTTATTCTGTAATGTAAACATAGTATTGCTACCTGGAGGGTGGATAAGTAACAGCTGAGGACACTTTAGTTCTCATGAGAGTAAAATAAGCAAACATCACTCAAATTTATAATTAACTAAATGGCTTCTGTTACAACTATGAGAGGCACTCTTTTGAAATGCAATGGCTTGTAGATGAGGTTTCCTGCTAGTTACTAAAAATAAAAAATAAAAACATCTGCAAAGGTATGCCTGGTAGCTGTCTAATTAATGATCAAAAATGCATTTACTTTGGCTTAATTTCACACTTTTATGTGAAGTCTTATTTGATTGTAATTAGTATAGACTACAGAACTTAATTAAGACTAATCATTCCTTAATGCAATCAGAGTCCCCAAAGAACAATATAAACAGATTTTTATTGGTATTAGTGATGCAAACATGTAAAATATAGAGCCAATTAACCTATAACAATGCTTCCAATATATATAATAAAAATAAATTATGAGTGAATGACCAGTTTCATGAGTATACTAAGAACGTAATAACAGCGTTAATAATCAAACCCCACAGTATCAGTCTTCCTTCTTAATGCTAAAGATATTCATGCAATCACAATTATGATGCATATTAAAATATGTCATCTTTTAATAAGGTTAAGTATTAAAAGACTTTAAGACATTGTAAGTTCCATGATGTCAACACAGCTTCCCAGTTAAATTTTGAGTGATAGGAAATCTACAATTTCTAGATTACATAAAATTCAGTCCCCTTAAGTTTTGAAAAGTTAAGCAGGGTTTCCTCAACCTAGGGGAACAAAAGGTAAAGGAGGAGGGACTCAGTAAACACTGCTGCTTGGGAAGTTTCAGAGAATAATAGCAACTGTACTTCTCTTGTCAATTATATCCTAATTCTGGTTTTGTTCCTTCAGCCTCATGAAATGATTAACCTTCTTCCCCACACCAGAGAGAAAACTAATCGCTCGTCTCTTGCATTATACATTCCTCCTGGAATTTATGAAAAGACAGGAAGTGTAATTTGTCTTAAGGTAGAACTGTCTAATGAAATTCTTCCATTGGAATTGGAATCTACCCTAAAATGCCTGGAATATTTCATACAGTTAAATTTGGAATTCTAACTGCTCTCCATCCATTTCCGAAATGTGCCAAATTGAACATATTAGCACAGGATGGATCCTCTTGACTGAGCCTTGAAGCAAAACTTGAATAATATAAATTGGCTTACAACTTCTACTATACCAAAATTACTTTCCAGCTGGGCTTTAGTCAGACATTAAGGGGGAGGTGCAATATTTGAAAAATGTAATCTAAACAGTATGTTCATATTTCTTAAATATTGTGAGTTTCTCCTCACAATGCTGCAGATTCATAGCAGCTTGCTGGTGAGACAGATGCCAAAGTCATATGCTAGGAGGGTAGGGAAAGAGACTTTCAGATTTGGTAAATTAATCCCTTACCTGCCACTGTAATTTTTAAAAATTTCCAGGGTGAGTTCATCCAAGTTCATATTGACACACAAAAGGGATAAGTTACAATCAACATTATGCTTGAAAAAAATAACAAGATCTCTAATTTAAATCTATTACTCTACATTACTTTTACCTAAAACCTTCCTAGCTTTCCTTCTTTTTCAATCAACACACAGGTTCATCATATTCTGCCTTTTACTAAACATAAAGGAATCCATGACCTAGCAAAGGTAGCTAAAAGGATTCACCAGGAATTTCTAAAAGTAGCTATGGTTTATTAGGGGTAGCTGTATGGCTACATTTTTCTGAAAGTAGGAAAATCGGCATTAAATGCCTAGTTATAGAGAGGGAATGAATGAATGACTCCTTGCCTAGTCTGATTGATTTATGTCATGGAAGTGATTCAGAGGTCATCTTGTGACATTCTGGAGGTACAGAAGGAAGCTGATCTCAAAGCCTGGGACCCTACCACACAGGCCTCAGGGAGCTCAGCTTAAGCCAGTCAAGCAGGAGGACATGGCTAAGGCACAAAGGGTCCCTCATGCTACCAAGGGCAAAGGCAGGGTGGAGTGAGCAAGGGAAGATAACCTGGCCTGGACTAAGAGAAAAAGCCCAGAATTCAGTAGTCACACAGTAGCAGACAACTGAGCAACTGCTTGGGACAGGATGAGACCAGCTAGAGACACTGACCACAGACCCACTGAAAACTCTGAGACCTCAATGCCATGGCCATACCCAAGCTTTTTGCTACTCTAAGATGCCATTCTGGGGAGAGAAGCATTAGAATCCTTGAAAGCCTATAATTTATCCTTAAAAGACAGAAAAAAAAAAAAAAGAAGCCACATTTGCTGACCAGCTACAACATAAAGATCAATTTGGTTGGAGACCTCTGAGACAGGGAAATGTATGAGTACCAGATGACCCACGGCCAAAGGTAGGGTTGTGTGTGTCTGTGTCTCTGTGCATGTGTGTGCATGAAAGACAGAGGGGAGACAATCACCTGACGTGCTTATGATGAACATAAATATATACATACATTTATATTTGTGTATATATGTTTATGCATACATACATACATACACATTAAAAAATAGTGAGATAAGTGTAGTTTCTGAGATTATGGTTGGGGAGAACAGCAGAGATAACTCTTTGACGTACTTTTGCTATTTTGATCATATTCTCACTTCAGGGTCACTCAGTCATTGCTACATCACAGATGACTTGCCTCTGTAAGACAAGATTGCTGCAGAAGGGATTTGCTTGGTGGGTAGGTGAATTTGGAAAGAAATATATAA
>NW_016107936.1:0-8856 GCF_001604975.1 Cebus imitator
AAGGTTTATTTCTTCCTAAATCTAATATTAGTGCAGTTTGAATAGGCATTCAGAGAAAAGATAATGAAATTTCATTGATGGAATTTTATGAAAGGTATCAGGAAACAAAAAAGCAAACTTATGTCTTCCCACTCTTGAATAAAGAAGATTTTACTATTTGCTAAAATACACCACAATAATAAAATAGCAAATTTTTTTTCTATCCTTTGCTCCCATTGCCAAACACCCCTTAAAGTGATCTGAAACTTATTTACATCCTGCCCAGCCTTTCCCTACCTTCACTTTCTTCTGCCTCAGATGTTACTGAATGTTATGCTGAATGTCAGCAATGTTATGCTGAAATTATTCTCCTAAAGGTCACCAATGACTGCTTTACATTTGACCTTATTTTATTGTAAATGATAATGAAACCACCTTTGCAAAAATTATAACTGAGGAAATTATGACAGTGAAAGAGATCAGCCCTAACTGACTCCATCTTTCTTCTAACCTTTAAGCTGTCCTTGTTCATTCCCAGACATAGGCCAAACTAACTTTGGGGAGGTATTCGGTTCATGGTTTAACTCTGAAACAAAATTGATAACAGCCCTTTCCCGAAAAGTCTCCCTTCTTGCCTGGGGACCAGTCTGCCTTTGCAGAATTAACAAACTAACTACAAGATTAGGCATTACAGTTTGGGGGTTATGCAGCCTCTGGCTCCAAGAGTCTGAACCTCCCCAGATTGCTCCTGGGGATAGCATCACTATTGTAAAATCTAAAATAAGTGCCTCAGATATTTTGTAGACCCTGCATTGGATGGATCAACTGACACCACCCAGACCAGTAATCTGGTTCAACCAGTTCTGTGATCCCACCCAGGGACAGAAAACAGCAAGAAAAACTCACTTCAACCCCCTAGGATTCCATCTCCAGCCTGACCAATCCACACTCCCCACTTCCCAAGCCCCTACCCACCAAAATATCTTTAAAAACACAGATCCCAGAATGTTCAGAGAGATTGATTTGAGTAATAATTAAACTGTGGTCTCCTGCACAGCCAGCTCTGTGCAAATTACTCTTTCTCCATTGCAATTCCCCTGTCTTGATAAATTAGCTCTCTCTAGGCAGCAGGCAGGTTGAACCCACTGGGTGGTTATATTAACACATAAACAGAAAATTACATAAAACAAAAACACTAATAAATTATCACAACATATTTGTAAAATATCAACTGTCTCTCATGACAAAAAAAATAGAACATTGTCTAAGCCTTCTCTCCTCCCACAAGACCATCTCTAACCTTATGCCTAACACTGGTGTTTCATTTTTCCTGTTTTTCATCTTTTTATGAATGGATTCATGTGCTACCTTATGGAATTGTGTCTTGTTTATTTCTTCAACATTCTGATGATGAGATTTATCCATGCCATTGTATGCATCAGTTCATTTATTTGCATTGTTATACAGCATTCGTATTGTATGACTATTACACAATTTATCTATATTACTATTAACATTTAGATTGTTTTTAATATTTGGCTGTAATAAACAATGTTTCTATGAACCTTCTTATGTAGTCTCTTACTGCACTTGCACACACGTGTCTGTTGGGTAACTAAAAGTCAAATTTCAAGACCATACAGTACACATATATTAGCACTAATAGGTAGTTAGCAATTGTACCTATTTCTACTGCCTCCAACAGTTTCAGAAAGTTTCATTTCCACGTCAACATTTCATGTCATCAGTCATTGTAATTTTAGCCATTTAGGGACACACTTGTACCTCAAAATGGCTTTAGTTTGTAATTTGCTGATTAGCACAGCACTTTTCCATGTCTGTGGCCATGTGAATGTATCTTTTGTGAAATACCTGTTCAACTCCCTTGAACACTTGTGGTGTTCCTTTGTATGATACAGACACTAGCTCTTTGTGCGTTACTTGTTATGCAAATGTTTTTTGCTGCTTGGTGGTTTACCTTTTTACTTTCTTAATGAAATACCTTAATCCTGACGTTGTCCTGTCTATTGACATTTCCTTTACTTTATGTTTAATGGGTTTGGGGATCATGTTTATGAAATCTTTCTTCAACTGCAATGTGTGTGTGTGTGTGTGTGTGTGTGTATATTATATATATATATATTCCTAGCTTATCTTTTATAAATTTGTATGCTTCTGCTTTTCACATTTTAATAAAGAATCTAGGGAATTGAATTTTTGTCTACTGTATGAAGTAGAGGTAAAGCCTAAATTTTCCTCCTGTGGATGTCCAATTGCCCCAGAACCATGTATTGAAAAGATTCCTTTTTTCCCACTGTCCTGCAGCACCACCTTCAACAGAAATTGTTCTGTTCCTAGAACATCAGTTCTATCCCTTCGTCTAGTTTTCCTTGTGCCAATATCACATTGTCTTAAATATAGTACAGTTTTATAGTGGGTCTTGACATCTTTATAGCATAACTCTTTCAACTTCTTTTACTTCAAGAGTATGTTGGCTATTCTTGGCTCTTTGCATGTATACACACACACACACACATACATATATGCAAATTGATATATGTATCAATTTGTAGGGAAATTAATATCTTTATAATATTGAGTCATTCAGTCTATAACATGGTGTAGCCATCCATTTCTTTTATTTCTCTGAATAATATTTTATAGTTTTCTGTGTAGAGATTGTACACATCTTTCACTAGGCTTATTCTTAGTGTCTTATATTTTATGTTATTATACATAACATTTTTAAGTTTCATTGTCTATTTGTTGCTGACACACAGAAATACTTTTGATTTTATATACAGACCTTATGCTTAGAAAATATGCTAATTTTGCTTACTGCTTCTACCAATTTACTTGTGATTTTGTTCCTAATTTTGTCCATATGTGATCATAGGATCTATGATATGATAACCTTATTTCTTTCTAACTGTAAAGAATTTTGTTTCTTACATTTGCCTTTTTGCAGACAGACTCCAATAAAATGATGACTAGAAGTAACAAATATCAGGCATTCTTATTTCAAACACTAATCTCTCAAAATTTCACTACTCAATATAATGTTTGCTGAAGTCTTATTATAGGTATTATTGACCTGGTTAATGAAACATCCTTATATTTTAACAATGCTATGTGTTCAATGTATTATTATAAACAGATGTTAAGTTTTATATACTTTTTCTGCATCTACTGGGAGGACCAAATGATTTTTCCCTCTTAATGTTTCTTTACACTATACTTATTTTCAAATACTTAACTAACCTTGCATTTTTGCAATCATTTTACTCTTTCATTGAGTTATAACTTATGTAAAATAAACTTCATTAATTCTATGTATACAATTTGGTGAAATTTGGCAAGTGCATACAGTCATGTAAGATAAAGGTACACAATAACTCCATCCTAATCCCTAAAATGTTTCCTCATGCCCTATGGCAGTCAGTCACCACCTCTGGTGAGTGGCTTCAGGGAACTACTAATTTGCTTTCTATCACTATCATTCAGTCTTAGAGTTTCAGGTAAATGAAATAACAGATTATGTAGTCTGTGGTGTTTGCACAATTTCACTATTTTTGAGATCCACTACTTTTGAGATCCAATGCATTGTTGCATGCATTAATATTTTACTACTTTTTACTTCTGAATAGTATTCCATTGTATAGAAATACCACAGTCTTTTTAATCATTTGCCAGTTGATGACTATTTGAGTTGTTTCTACTCTTTGGCATCCATGAACAATACTGGTATGAATATTCTTGTACAATATATTACATGCACATATGTTCCATTTCTCTTGGATGATTAATTAGTAATGGGATTGCTGAGTTATATGTTAGGCGTAAGTATATGTTTAACTTCATAAGACATTGCCATATTGCTTTCCAAAGTATTTGCACAAGTTTCTCATTCCCACTAACAATATTGTCACACATCCTCACCAACACTTGGTATGGTCAGTGTTTTTGATGTCAGCCATCCTAATAACATGTGATATCTCATTTGGGTTTTTATACTGCATTTCTTTGAAACTAATAATATTAAGTATTTTTATATGATTATTGGCTAGTTAGATAGTTTCATTTGTGACGTATCTGCCCAAATCTTTTGTAATTTTATATGAAGTTTTATTTTTATTGGGTTCTCTAAATTATTTGTAAAATAGTCTTTAAAATATAATTTAAGGAATTCTTATTCTTTAAACAAATCGTTAATTGCATCCCACATTTTGATATGCACTTTTAAAATTATCATTGATTTCAAAATATGTTCTTTTTTCCCTTCTGATGTCTTTTTTGACCCATCAGTCATTCATTTCCAAAAGTGAGGATTTTCTAGTTAACTTCTTTTACAATTGACAAATAATATTTGTCTATATTCATGAGGTATAATGTGATGTTTTAATTTATGTATACATTATGGAATGATTAAATAAAGCTAACTAACATTTCCTCCACCTCAGTTTTTTTTGTGTCACAGACATTTAAAATGCTCTCTTAACAAATTTGCAATATGTGTTACATCATTATGAACTACAGTTACCTTGCTGTGCAATAGATCTCAAAGACACATTCCTTCTAATTGAAACTTTGTACCTTTTGGCCAACATCTCATTCATCAATCCCCACAGCCAGCCTTTGGTAGCCATCATCTATTCTTTACTTCTATGAAATTAACATTTTTATATTTCACATGTCAGAGAGATCATGTGGTATTTGTCTTCAGTGCCTGGCTTATTTCACTTAGCATAATCTCCTCCAGGTCTATCCAGCTTGTTACAAACGACAATTCCTTCTTCTTATGGCTGAATAGTATCCGATTTTGTATATACCCCACATTTTCTTTATCCATTCATCCATTAATGGACACTTAGGTTGACTCCATTCTGGTTAACGTTCTTTTATGGATTTGTGGTTTAATTGGTCTTTACTCAGTGAAATCTTCCGTGTGATTTAAATCCCTAGAAATCTGGGAGGACTTGCTTTCTGGTCTTGCATGTGGTCAATTTATGTAAATATTCCATGTCTGCTTGAAAATAGAGTTCACCTTACAGTTGTTGAGTATAGTCCTCATGTATCTAATTAGGTGGTAGTTATTCATGTTCTTTCATTCTATTTTCTTACTGATAGTTCTGTCTGGTTGCCCAGTTATTTTTGAGAAAGGCATTTTTAAATGCTTTCTTATGATTAGGAATTTTTCCACTTTTGAAAATTTTCACTTTATATGTTATTGGGTATATGCAAACACATAATTTTTATCTTCTTGTGAATTAAATACTTTATTCATTTCAACACTTCATCTGTATTTTATTTATGTTTTTGTCCTAAAATGTATGTTGCCTGGTACGTAAATATATGTACAAACTTTCCGTTGGTAGAGTTTGCATGGTATATCTTCTCTCATCTGTTTTTCCTTTTAACCCTATATTTTTTGATGCAAGTCTTATAAGCTATAAATTATTAACTCTTTATTCCATTTGACAAACTTTGTGTTCTAATTGGAGAATTTAGTTCATTGACAATTAATATAATTAGTGACATATTTCAATTTGCATCTACTATCATACTCAGTCCCTTCTATTTACCTAAACTGTTGTCCCTTTTTTTTTCTTTATCCTTCTGGATAAAATATTCTTATTATTCCACTTTTTATCCCTATCAGCTTAGTGTTAATATCTGGCCTTCCTATTCTTCATTGATTTCCCTAAAAAGTCTAATGTTACATGAGACTTTTTGTCTCTTCCAGAGGAAGGCAAAAAATTGAAACATTTTTAATTTCATTAATTCCTCTGTCACTTACATAATATCGTCATATTTTCTCATAAGGTTCTACTTTTATTTTTTACATAGTCATTAAACATTTAAATTTCTTCATCTGTTTCTCATTTTTATTGTTATTTATTTCTTTCTGTATCTCAGATTCTGAGCCTGAATAATCTTTCTCTGTCTTTGGTGTCGAGTACAGGTGATGAATTCTGCCAGGTTTTACTTATCTAAAAATGCGTTTATCTATTTTTGGATGTTATTTTCCCTGGATACAAAATTCACAATAGCAAGTTATTTACTATGAGCAGTATGAGAACTCTGAAGATAACATTTTATTACTAGCTAGCTTTCATTGTTTCAATTCTTCAGTCAGCTTGCCACTAATAGTTGTCCCTTTGAAATTCGTTTGGCTTTTTCTCCTCTGAATGTCTGAATGCTTTTATTATTTTTCTTTGTTTTGGCTTTCAGATGTTTTAATATGACAAGCCCAGGTTTGTTTGTTTGTTTGTTCTTTTGCTCAGGATCTGTAGGAATGATTGAATATGTGACTTTATGGTTTTTGCTAACTTGAGAAAATCCTCAGATTCAATCTCACCATATATTGCTTCCGGCCCATTATCTCTCTTCTATGCTCCTGGGGATCCAACTCATTTTTTTCAATGTTATTTACACTCTCTTCTCTATTCCCTAATTTTAACTCTCCATATTTCACTTTGTATTTTGCAGTTGTAGATTTACATGTGGTTCCTTTTTACAGTTACTACTTTTTTGCCAAATTTTTCAATGCTTTATATTCTGGAGCATATTAAGCATAGTTATTTTAAAGTTTAGATTTGATAATATTATTATTTGCAGACCCTGTGGGGTTTTCTCTGGTCATTTATTTGGATTTTGATCTATGTTGTTCTGTCACCTGCTTATTTTCTGTTGAATACCAGATATTACTAATTTGAAAATTGTAGAAATAATTATACAAATTGTAGAAATAATATGAATCCTGTGTTATCTTCCTCCAGGGGAAAAAAATATCTTTTCTCTTTCTAGTAGATATCCAAGATTACGAATAATCTGGAATTGCCTTGAATTCAATTTCAGGAAGTAAGATAATTCAAATTGTGGCTTCAGTCCTTGCAAGGACTCATCTAGTTCAAATTTACCCCAACTCCCAGGGCATAACCTTTTGGGTTCTCAACTTAAAATAGGGAGTTTTACAGTGTTCCAACAGAAGGTACCTCAATTTTTTCTCCCAAGTCACAAAAAGCTTTCAAATTTTCTCTCCAGTTATCTTAGGTTCTCAATTTTCTTTTCCAGATTTCATTGATACCTATAAGTCAAAAAATAGCCCTCAATGCAGTCTCACTTCTCTGAGTGAGTCAACCCAATTGCTTCTTTAATAACTTCAAGCAGATAAACTTTTTTTCTTTGACATTTTGTCCAGATTTTCTGATCGTTGTCAACAAGAGGTTGAATCCAGATGAACTACCTCATCATTCTCAGAGTACAACAACTCATTTGTTTTAAAATCCAATCTTTTTTTCTGAATTCTCACTCTCCTTTAACTCTCTGAGACACCCAATTCTGTTGTTTAATTTCTTACTTGAAAATTTTCATTTTCATCACATTATACATTTTTGATTTTTAAAATTTTCTTATTGCTCTCTACATTTCTTATATTCCTACATATGTTCTATACTCCTTCCTCACTTATTTTACAGGACTATGCTTATTTTTATACATATTCTTTTTATATAGGTGTCTCTCAGGATAAATAACCCTTTTAAATATGTCCCTTCAATAAATGGATCTAATCCTACAGCTGTAGTTACATGAATGATTTCTGTATCTTCATCTTTAGTCCTAAAATATCATTTATGCTCACATTTCATATTTTAAACTTCCTAGAAGACATCTTCATTTAGATATTCTGTCAGTCTATGTTGTCTTGTCACCTGCTTATTTTCTGTTGAATGCCAGACTTTATGAATTTTAAAATTGGTTTCTTAGAGACATGCTTAGACAGACCTTAGAGAGAGGTCAGCACCTGTCTTTAAGCACATCTGTTACCTCCCTTCCAAGCCAATGTTTTATCCCAACTAAACTATTTTGAAGTGTCCAAGCCACTGGGGAAGGAGAGAAACAAACACAGAAAAGGAGCAGAAGCAGGCACACATGCCAAAAAGAGCCACATTAAGCTAGTTGGTGACTTCCTGGATTTAGGAAATAGGGAAGAGAGAATTGAAGATGATCTCAGGTTTTCTGGATTGACAGATGAAAAAGTGCCTTCATTTGATATAAATTAGTTGATTGGGAAGAGAACACTTTTGGAGAGAGAGAGATGCTGTGCTTGTCTTCTTTTTTTCTTTTTAGAGACACAGTCTTGCTATGTTGCCCAGGCTGGCTTTGAACTCCTGGGCTCAAATAATCCTCCCACCTCAGCCTCCAGAGAACATGGGACTACAGGTGGTGCCCATCATGCCTGGCTATGTGCCTCCCTTCTTGTTACCCACCTTCCTATCCCCACACCAGCCCTTCACCATCACCTTCATTAGAAATACATTGTGAATAATGTTTTCATATTAGTCCTCCTAAAACACATTTCTCACATCACTCCAAATATTAAGAATCCAGAGATGTAATGTACACCATAGTGGCTATAGTAAATAAATGTATCGTACACTTGAAATGGCTAAGGAAGTAGATTTTAAATGTTCTTGCCACAAAAATGATAAATATATGAGGTGACAGATATGTTAATTTATCCATTCTCTAATGTATACATGTATCAAGCCATCATGTTGTACATCATATTTCAAAAAAAAAGAATCCAGAGTGGGCCATACACTGTGGCTCATGCCTGTAATCTGAGCCCTTTGGAAGACTGAGGAGGGTGGATCACGATGTCAGGAGTTCAAGACCAGCCTGGCCAAGATGGTGAAAGCCCATCTCTACTAAAAAATACAAAGCTTAGCCAGGTGCAGTGTCAGGCTCCTGTAATTCCAGGTACTTGGGAGGCTGAGGCAGGAGAATCACTTGAACCCAGGAGGCAGAGATTACAGTGAGCCAAGATCCTTCCACTGCACTCTAGCATGGGCAACAGAGCAAGACTGTGTCTCA
>NW_016107936.1:8887-34170 GCF_001604975.1 Cebus imitator
GGGGCAAGACTGTGTCTCAAAAAAAAAAAAAAAAAAAAAAGAATCCAGAGTATCTCCTGTTACCTTCCGTACAGACTTCAAACTTCTCTGCCAAATTTTCAAGGTCTTTTATAATCTGTTACCACTCTACCTAGCCATTATTTCCCATGATGCAACCTCTACTCTAATAAATAACTATCCTCAAAAATTTCATCTTTCTCATTTCTAGAAGCTGGAAAGTCACAAAAGCCATTCTAATAACAAGTAAAAAGCTGAACAAGTTGAAAAAGCAACGATGCTTCTTAGGTTCATCAGGGAAATGAGGTCACAGGGCAGACCATAACCCCCTAAATTGGAAAGACAGACAGATGGAAACCAAGAATCACAACTTACTGGAGCAGAAGCCTATGAGCAGAAACTCTGGGCAGATAGAAAAACCCAAATTCTCATTGATGAATTTCCGGGGACTCAGTGTGGACAAGTCTGTAAATTAAAAACTTCATGGGAAGCTCAGGTATGAGGGGTCTCCTATGCTTTTGCGAATTTTACTTCCAGAAGCTCTACTCAGTTCTCACAGTGAAGGCTAGAGAAAAATCCCCTCATGCTCCTGGCAGGGAGAGGTAAAAAGTTATCACTTTGAAATACACAGTCTTCTATTGTTCATAATAAAGCTCTCCATCAAGAGAAACTATTCTACTCTTTGAAGTCATCAGAGAAAAGCAGACTAAAGAATGCTAAATAAACTAAATTCCTAAAAAAATGAGTCCTTCCTGAATTAGCCAATACTGGTAGCCTCTACCAACCCTAAAGCGAGAGCACAGCAGGCAGAGGAATGACTCTGCACTGAGCAGAGTGTTCTACAGTGAAAAAAAAGATCACTTTAACAGCCACAGGGGGGCTGGCATGAATGACCGACTTCAATCTGGAGGACTCCCAAGGAAAGATTGGTCTTCCCCGCTTGACAATTCTTTCACACATAACTTCAGTGAAATAAATGATAGCACTAGGAATTTAGGGTCAGGAAGGGAAAGGGCAGAAAGAGGGAAGGGAAGAGATATCTTTAGTTCTGGGTAATTAGATTTCAAAATTCTGCTTAAAGATATTAACACCAGACGTTAATTGAAACTACCTGGAGAGTCAACCAACACACCGCTGAACCCAGCTTCTGATTTGACTGAATAATTTCTCACTCTAGCTGCCTCAAAAAAACATGGAAAGGCAAGCCTTTTCTGAGTTCATGAATATCTAATTTTGTTTCTACTACCCTTTCATACACAATGTCTAGTATACAATAAACTATTATAATACAGTTAAAGAAGTAAAAAAATGTGACCCATTCTTAAGACAAAAATAGTCTCCATAAAGATGCCCCAAATGTTGAAATAACTTTAAAAACACCATATTAACTTTACCAACTTTTATTACATTTAACTCTATTATTTAGAGAAACAACTGAAATGCTGTTTTCAGCATAAAAAAGAACCAAATTATTATTATTATTAGGTGGATTTAACAGAAGACCAGACAGAGCAAGATAACAGGTCAGTGTACTGAAAAGCAAGGCAATGGAATTAGTTTTCCAAATTAAAGTATGAGAGAAAAAGGAATCGAAACAAATCAAAACAAACAAACAGAAAATCACAGAAATTAAGGGAAAATATGAAGTTATCTAATTTACATGCAATTGGAGTTAGAGAGCAGAGAAGAAAAAGTGGGGACAAAACTTCGGAGAGATCATGACTGAGAATTTTCTAAAATTTATTAAAGTCATCAACTCACAAATCTAAGCATGCAGCGAGTCTTAAGGATAATTTTCAAAATAAAATTTAAAAGTAGACACATTATAGTCAAACTGCTGAATAGCAAAACTAAAGAGGCAGTCTTCAAAGCATTCAGATAAAAAGACTCCTATTCACAGAAACTACATTAACAGTAATCACTAACTTCTCATCAAAAGAAAAAGAAAAATAAGAGATAATGGAATAATTCCTTAATAGAGTACATCTATAGCCAGCAACAAAATCTCCAAAAAATGAAAGTGAAATAAAAATGTTTTCGGACCAATAAAAGCTCAAGAAATTAATTGCTACAAGAAATAGTAAAGGAACTTCCTCACAGTAAAGGAAGGAATGAAGGCAATGGAGAAAGGCGTACCACACTGCAAAGTTGATCATGCCTCGCTGTTGGTTCTGACCCTCATTCCTCGTTATGACAGTCTCACTATGCAGCGTAGAGCAGTGAAAGCTACAGACTCTGAAGGAGAAACAACTACAGGTTGTCTTAGTCTGTTTTCACTCTGCTGTAAAGAAATACCTGACAGTGGGTAATTTATAAAGAAAAGAGGTTTAATTGACTCGCAGTTCCATATGGATGGGGAAGCCTCAGCAAACTTACAGTCAGGGCCAAAGGTGAAGGGGAAACAAGGACCTCCTTCACACAGAGGCAGGAAAGAGCAGAGAGCAGAAGAAACTGCCACTGACAAAATCATCAGATTTCATGAGAATTTACTCACTATCACGAGAACATTCTAGGGGAAACTGCCACCCTGATCCAATCACCTCTCACCAGGTCCCTCCATTGACATGGGAGGATTAGGAAGATTACAATTTGAGAAGAGATTTGGGTGGAGACACAGAGCCAAACCATATCACAGGTTAAAATGGTCAATAAAAGCAAAGGTGAATCCTTTACTTGGTATTTGTTTGCCTTTAAAGAATAACAGCAACAGAGAAACTCTCAGAGTTGGAGACTGGGTGATATGCATATGAGATATTACAGAGCAGAAAGCCCATATGATGGCTCAGTTTTCCCCATTGTGGCAAGCCAGACACAATGATTGGGCTATTGGGAAAAAAGAGGGTCATCCCTCCCCCAGAAGAATAGTATTGCCTAATGTTAGGGAAACTGGTACCCAGTTGAATGGTTTCAGTAGTATAGAAGGGGAATGTCAAAAGACATAAATGTTGTAATCTCGAAGGCAAAGCCAACATTTTCAGAGAAGATAATTATTTGTCTGGGAAAGGCAGAGATTATATTGAGAACTGAATAGAAATATGATACTTTAGTAAGATGATTGTTCATAGGTAAAAATACCAAAATCAAATGTTTTCTCAGAAGCCAAAAACAAGCAATGAGAAAACATTTATAAAAATCATATTAAGAAATTTAACGTGAAACGTAATAATTTTCATAACTTATAGCACTAAAGGCTATTCACTTTACACCTGTGCATTTAAAAAATAAATAAAAAGTTAAAGACATTAATTCTCTCCCAATTTATTTGCAAATTTGATGCAATCCTAATCCAAACGGCAGCTTAAAACCGAAGAAGCCAGGAAAGCAGCAAGGCATAAGACAATCAGGTCAAAACAATAGAATAGATTCAGGAAACAGATGTCAGGTAATTTTGCATTTATATGGTAATTTAGGAAATAATTAAAG
Source organism: Cebus imitator (assembly GCF_001604975.1). Lineage (NCBI taxonomy): Eukaryota > Metazoa > Chordata > Mammalia > Primates > Cebidae > Cebus > Cebus imitator. The sequence continues at coordinate 12,308 of NW_016107936.1, forward strand.
GGTCAGTCTCAATAGTGGGGAAAGGATGGACTACTTCTAGAAAAATAGTGTTAGTGTAACTAATAAGCCATTTGGAACATTTTCTTAATACCTAAGAAATACAGAGGGCTCAATATTTAAACATTTCTTTAAAAAAGGAAAATTTTATTTTACTTATAGTATATAGCTTAACATTGAATCCTGGGAGTGCCTGGTAGTAGAAGCCTCCATTGCTGAATAACTGAATTAAAACGGAGCCATACTTAGGGGCCATATTCTGTCCCTACAAAAGCTAGAAAATGAGTGTTTAATAAGGAAATTTTAAGTTTATATTCGAGTTTGGAACAACTGAGTATAAGATATATTTTACCCTTTTTATTTTCCCTGCAGCAACTAATACAATTTTAGGATCTACAGACTAAAGCTTCAGTAAATATAGTATTGATTGATTCAACATAAATATTACGGTTTATTTCTAGATGGCAAGGAAAATCACATGTAAGAGATTTCCATTTAAAAGAATTCCACTATTCATCAAAATTTTCATCTATTCTTAAGGTTGTTTATTTCAAACTAGGTTTAGAGTAGCAAAGCATATGAATTTTACATTAGAAAACATGAGAACGATATAAAAGTTTGTTTTCTGTATTCCTTCAAAATTCTTATTTTGAAGGCCTTTGGGGCATGTAAACTATTGGAACTTGTCATCATTTAAACTATTTCCTGTATGAGAATCAGTAAGATTTAGAGCACTGTTTGCACTGCACAGCACATGTTTTAGTAAATATTCAAAACGGATTTCTCTCCCAAAGAAAAAGCTTAAATTAAGTAAATTACTAGATGACAATTTCGCAGTATGTGTCTCAGAAGTCTGAGGGTGGGGCAGATACATAGAGCTCCCCAGCTTGCCTTCTGGGTGGCTTTATTTTAGGCTTACAATCCAGAAGTCTAGAAATGAGTGGCTAAATCTAGTAATGCTGGTTTTAGAGTCTAAAATGTTGCTCTAGCAGAATTATTTCACTTTCTACGTTTGGGGTACCTTTAATCTGCTTAATTGGAAGTAAAGAGAATAGGTTGGTCAGGAATGGCCAAAGATATCTGGAAGGATAACTTGATCTAAATAGCTCCCTTATACATGTGCACAGGTAGAAACTTAACATTCTTTTAAAATTGTGAGAGGGACAATCATATCACTTAGTCACATAACAATCTATTACATAGTTGAGATCTGCAAAGGAAATTTTATACTGGAGAGAGGCCAGGGATGAAAGAGAAGAGGACCATTGTGGAGCATAGAACACTCTCAGACAAAGGTAGTGTAGTAAGAAGGTGGTGCTCCAATGAAAACATTTCAACAATAGGACTCTGTACGTCCAGGGTTCAGGATCAGGACAGAAAAGTTGCTAGGAAGCAGGAGATGGCAGAAGGAAAAGAGCTGAAAATGCTGTAGTGGTGTCATGGTGACTGTCCAAAGTCCATTCCAAACCTCATTGTTTGTTGCCTCAAACTTGTTAGAAGAATCAAAATCAACTTCAAAGGTGGATTTTAGGTATTTTAAATCAATCATTCACAAAATGCTGTGGTCCTGAACTAGCAATATTATCATTAGCTGAAAGTGATTAGAAATGCAAATTGTGAACTGGCCCACCCCAGACTTACTGAATCAGAGACTCTGAAAGTGGAGTCCTGTAGACCACGTTTCTACAAGCCCTCCAGATGTGTCTGACGCTCTATCGAACTTGGGAAATAGTGGTTTAAACCCATTGTGCTAATCCAATCCCTTGAGACAGTGAAATGGCCTAGCTCAGAGAGCACACATATTCTCCCAGCATCAGTTTTCAGATCGGGACTAGATGTCTGGCCTAAGCTGACCTCATATAACCATAGAGAAGATTCCTTTCTGTATTCTGCCTTCCTACTCCCCAAGAAATGAGTAATTTGGCATTTAGTTGCCATTGCCTCATCAAGAGAGGGAATAATGCTTAGAAAGATGCTGTCTCAGTTCGTTTAGGGCTGCTATAACAGAATGCCTAAGATCAAGTGATTTATAAGAAAAAGAGATTCATTTCTTACAGTTATGAAAGTAGGGAAGTCCAAGGTCAAGGATTGCATCTGGCGATAGCCTTCGTGCTATGTCATCTCATGGCGAAACGTGAAACAGTAAGAAAGCATGCATGTATGAGAAAGAGGAAGCTCATTCTTTTACCAGGAAGCCATTTCATTGATAATTATCTATCTCCACAATAATAGCGCTAATCAACTCATGAAGGCAGAGCCTCTTAAAGATCCCATATCTCAACACTGTTGCAATGGGGATTAAGTTTCTAGCACATAAGCTTTGGGGTACACATTCAAACTATAGCAGATGTCAATTCTTCAAATGGTACAGGACATGTAGAGAGACAATGTTCAGTGGCATTGAATCACCAGGTCAACCAACCTAAAGTCTGCCTTACCCACAAACATTTCACAGCTGAGTAAATATCCTTCCTCATTGTTTAAACCCTTGTAAGTCAGATTTTTTGAAATGTTTCCTCACTGATAGAGGTCACAGTCTTCACTACTTGGCAAGTGTCATTACTTCTGCCAAAGACTCTAGTATCACCAACCCAAAGTCAAATGCTTGCAAGCAAGTGAAGAGTCAATAAAGGCAAGCAAGTGAAAAGTCAATAACATTGCAGGCATGACAGAACTCCAAGTAAAATAACAGGTGGGAAATATAAAGAGATAGTCCCAACTATCTCCTTGGAGTTAGTTCTTGGACAAGATAATCCTTGGACTAAACCTCTACCTGCAGGAGAAACAAACCCCAGCCAACAGGAAACTCAACAAAAACAATCACCAGCTTTTGTTTGTACTCCCTTGAATACACCAGGCAAGATGCTAAGTATGCTCTCTAAACAAGGAACATAGAAAGAGCGGGGGACTATAACTATTTGTCCCCAAATCCTCTCTTGACTGCAGTCAACAAGCAGGCCAAATTTTGCTTGGCTTCAGAACAAACTAGAAACAGGCATTCATCAGTTACCAGGCACTGACACAACACTGAGGGTGCTCCACTTCCAGGGACTGCATGTTCCTGCCACCTTCCTAGACTCAGATGCATTGAACATTGCCTTCTTTGTCTGCAAAAACAAGCAGCTGTATCCTTAGAGAGAAATGTACTAGTTCACATCTCATAGCAACAATGTCAGGACTAGGATGAGACAAACAGGTGACTAGGGCACAAAATTTAAGCAGGCAAGGTCATGCAAGTGTTGACTCTGCCCTTGTAGAACCTTGAAAGTGAGTGTCTCCTTAAATTCTATGCCCTGAGCACCTAACTCCAGATTACGCCAATGCAGATTGCATGACCTTACCTCCTTAAGTTTTGTGCCCTGGGCACTTTGCTTGTCTCGTCCTGAACCAGACCCTAGTGCTGTGTGATGTGAATGAGTACATTTCCCTCTAAGAACACCACTGCTTGTTTATTTTTGCAGACAAGGAAGGCAACATTCAATGTGCCTGGTTGAGTAAGGATGGCAAGAACACTCAGTCCCTGGAAGCTGAACACCTCAGTATTGTGCCAGAGCCTGGCATCTGCATAATTCCTGGTTCTTATTTGTACTGAGGACCAAATAAAACTCACCAAGGCCCGCCCCTGCATTATGCCCAGGGTTGCACATACGCAATAAGAATTTGTAGGCTTGCATTTTCTCCTCACCTTTTTATTTCTTTACATGACCATTTTAATCAACTGCTCAAGAAAATTTAGAAAACAAATGAGACTCAACTCAAATTTATTTTTCCAACCTTAAAATATCAATTCTTTAATTTTAATGTGCACAAAAAAATCACCTGTGGGATATCTTAAAAATCCATATTCCACCTGTTACTCTACTAGGGCTTCCATAATGAAGTACCATATACTGGGTGTCTTAAACAACAGAAAGTAACTTTCTCACAGTTCCAGAAGCTATAGGTCCAAGATCAAAGCATCTGCAGGTTTGATTTCTTCTGAGACTTCTCTCCACGGCTTGTAAATAGCCGTCTTCCTCCTCTGCCTTCACAAGCTCTTTCTATGCATCTGTGTCCTGATCTCCTCCTCTTACGACACCAATCATATTGGATTAGGGCCCACCCTAAAGGTCTCATTTTAACTCACTCACCTCTTTAAAGGCCCTATCTCCAAATAGTCACATTCTCAGGTATTGTAAGGACTTCAACATAAGAATTTTGAAAAGACACAATTCAGCCCACAGCACCCCCTCACTCCAGCCCCTATATTTTGATCCCATACATCTGAAATGGAGCCAGAGATCTATTACGGGTTTCTTCTCGTTTTATTTTGTTTTGCTTTAGTTTTCGCAAACACCCCCGTGATTCTCACAACATAAAATATACTTTGAAAGCAACATTACTTTAGGCTCATTTCTCCAGAATTTCCTTAGGAAACTCCCCTCACTTCCCTTCCTAACTTGTTTTCATAACCACTCATAGTTTCTCCACCAGTTGGTAAGTTTGGGGCTATTTGTCCTCTTCTCAATAATTCTGGTCTATATCCAATGTACTTAACCACTTTTCTGAAGCGCACATGAGTTAATGAAGTAAACCAAAAAATTTGCCTTTGAGTATGCATCTCAGTGGCTGAGAAACAGAGTCAGAGTGACAAAATCCTTAACAAAACTTGAGAAACCAAGTTCCCAATCCATCTTCAGGAGCAGCCATTTTTCTCCCAACACAGGAAGCACTGCAGATCCTTTAAAGAAAAGCTACTAGCAAAGTTGCTGGTAGCACAGAAATCTTCATGGGATTAAGCATAGTCCCTGCCTTGGAGGGCTTCAGACAAGGCTGACCCCTTTGGGCTCCTATGGGAACACCTAGGTAACACAAGGTACTTGACTCCAAGCTAGCGGTAAACTAAACCAATGGTAGCACACCACCAGCCATTATGAAATACACACCAGTTCCAGCCAGATGCCTCTGTCCTCTCTCAGCTTGAGCATACGCTGACCACAGGAATTTCAAAAGAATACTTTTCTAAGAGATTCCAGTGATGCTTCGCTTCCAGCTTGGCTGCAGCCTGATAGAGCAGCATTTTTTTTTCCAGCTGACCATAACCCAAAGTAAAAAGCAAAACACCCAACCCACAGGCATATTTACCACTTGAAGTTTTTGAACAGAAGCCTGTGAATTAATCAAGATCTTAAAAGCACTTTTCAATTTGTATTTTCATAACATGATAGTCTAGAGACTATTATTTCCTCTCAGTCACAGCATTCCACCTGTTACTGTACTAGGTGGGGTTTATATGACACAGTTTATTCAGTAAAAGCATTTCATATGAAATTCCAAAAATATAGCAATGAGAATCATTTATAATTTCAAACTTAGTTTGTTTTGATCAGATTTTTTTTAATGATTACAATGTTTTGGTAAGGAAAATCAGAAGCAAAACCAAAAACTATTTTTGATTTAAAAACCTGAAATATTAAGATGTGTCATGTGATAAAATTTAATGTATGTACCAAGAGATTTTCTGAAACAGGTTTTGTTTTCTCAATTCAATCAATGTTTTTTCAAGATAAGGACAGAAACAGCATTTCAAGGATGTTCTCAAAGATACATTGAAAAAGATCCAAAGACTCCAGCTTACAGGATGCCACAGACAGAGTTAGCTCAATTGAAAAAGCAATCCACTTCAAGAATATCAATATTTTATAAATCTAAGACAATAGCAAAAGACACAAATGTAGCTTTGGTAGCAGCAGTGTGACCATGAGCCAACTAATAACTCAAGGTTACCCGTTCTGCCAGGGATGTGTGTCCAATCCATAATAATTTGCCAGTCCCAAAATTGTCTCATCAGTCACCTCCAATTACACATGTATCCAGGGAACTAGTTTGAAAGATAGTTATGCCCTTTTTTCCTTTCTCTTACTCATCCTTCTTCCTTTGAAGGCGGTGTGGGGATGTGGTAACCAGCACAGCAGCACCTGTGGTAACCATCAAGAGAGATGCATGATCAGCAGGATGGCTGACTCCAGGTGCCTAACACTCGTTTCCACTCAACATGAAAAGGACCAAAACAACAAATGACTAGATATAGACTAGAGCATCTAAAGAAGAGTGCTGGAGTACAAGGGAGTAGAGGAAGCCCTGTGGAGCACAATGAAAACTCAAGATGGCAGCATAGAGAAGCGAACGAAGCATGCTGCTTCCGTCACCTCTTCTCCCCAGATGAGACTGGTTTAGAGCCAAAAAGCACCTCTCTTTACAGGAAAAAGGTAAGGAGGAGAACCTGAACAGCCTTTGTTACCACCATGGATACCTGCAGTCTTTGCTGCTGGAGCATCCCATAATCCTCACAGACCTTGAGCCCTGTCTAGGGAGATGCCTTAAGTTCACATGGCCTCACTGTTTCAGAGAAGAATCCCATGTTATGCCTTTCCCAACACCCATGATCCAAGCTTCTAAGGCACAGCACCATCTTGAAACCACAGCCACTGCTAGAGTGCACCCTGCACTCCCCATCTGCTAGAGTAAGCACTGCATCTCTACCGTCATTTCACCATGCTCACACAAATGGCTGCAATGCCATGCCCTACTCAGAGATTAGGTCCAGCAAAACAGTAGGGACCCCAGTACAAAAGCTCACATGGTTCCCTGCCCTCAAGTAACAAGCAGTCCTGCATAGCAGGGAAGCAAAGCCCAAGTCAGTGCACCCAAAGCATACACCCTCTTGGTTTGGGAACCAGTCACCAGTACAATGTTTGACCCCCAGGAATTCTACCCCATTATTGGGTACATACCCAAAGGAATATAAACCATTCTATTATAAAAATACATACATGCATATGTTCATTGCAGCACTATAGCAATATCATGGAATCAACCTAAATGCCTATCAATGATAGACTAGATAAGGAAAATGTGGTACACATATACCATGGAATACTATGGAGCCACAAAAAGGAATGAGAGCATGTCCTTTGCAGGGACACGGGTGAAGATGGAAGCCATTATCCTCAGAAACTAATGCAGGAACAGAAAATCAAACACCACATGCTCTCACTTATAAGTGGGAGCTGACTGATGAGAACACATGGACATGTAAGGAGGAACAACACACACTGAGCACCTGTTGTCAGGGAAGGAGGGAGAGCATCAAGAATAGCTAATGCATGCTGGGCTTAATACCTGGGTGACAGGGTGATCTGTGCAGTAAACCACCATGGCACACATTTGCCTGTTAACAAAACGGTACAACCTTCACATGTGTCCTGGAACTTAAAAGTTGAAAAAAGGAAGATATAATGGAATCATTTTTTTTAAGACCCTACTATGTGCTGCCTATGTGAAACTGACTTTGCCTATAAGGATGCACAAAGACTGAAAGTAAAGTGATAGAAAAAGATATTCCATACAAATGGAAACGAAAAAAAACTGAAGTAGCTATACATCTAAGAGATAAGACAAAGTAAGTCAAAAACTGGAAAAAAAGAAAAAAAAGACTGTCATTTCAGCTGAAAGATCTATTCAGCAGAAGGATATAAATTGAAATGTATATATATAAACCCAATTGAAAATATATATAAATTTATATATATATATATAAATATATAAACCCAAAATATATATAAACCCAACACTGGAGCACCCAAATATATAAAGCAAACATTATTAGATATAACAATTGTATATATGTATATAATCCCAGCACTGGAGCACCCAAGTATATAAAGCAAACATTATTAGATTTAAAGGTAGAGATAGACCACAATACGTAATAGTAGCAACCAGGCACAGTGGCATACGTCTGTAATTGCAGCACATTGGGAGGACAAGGTGGGTGGATCACCCGAGGTCAGGGGTTCGAGATGAACCTGGCCAACCTGGCAAAACCCCGTCTCTACTAAAAATACAAAAAGTAGCAGGACCTGGTGGCATATGCATGTAATCCCAGCTACTCAGGAGGCTGAGGCAGGAGAATTGCTTGAACCTGGGAGGCAGAGGTTGCGCTGAGCCAAGATCATGCCACTGCACTCCAGCTTGGATGACAGAGTGAGATTCCATCTCTAAAACCATCATAGTAATAACATGTAGTAGTAGGGACTTCAACACTACACTCTGAGCAGCGGAAAGGTAGACAGAAAATTAACAAAGAAACATCAGATTTAAACTGCACTCTAGACCAAATTGACCTAACAGACATTTCAGATCTGTTTACAGAACATTTTATGTAAATGTATGGAACATTTTATCCAATAGCTGCAGGATACACATTTTTCTCAATTGCACATGAAACATTCTGCAGGATAGATCATAGGTTACGTCACAAAATAGGTCTTAACAAATCTAAGAGAATAGAGATGATGTCAAGCATCTTTTCTGACCGTACTATAAGGACACATGCACACGAATGTTCATTGCAGCACCATTTGCAATAGCAAAGACCTGGAACCAACCCAAATGCCCATCGATGATAGACTGGACAGGGAAAATGTGGTACATATACACCATGGAATATTATGTAGCCATCAAAAATGATGAGTTCGTGTCCTTTGCAGGGACATGGATGAACCTGGAAACCATCATTCTCAGCAAACTGACACAAGAGCAGAAAATCAAACACCTCATGTTCTCACTTATAGGCGGGTGTTGAGCAATGAGATCACATGGACACAGGGAGGGGAGCAGTACACACTGGGGGGAAATGGGGAAGGGACGGCAGCGGGGGGAGGTGGGGAGAGACAGCATGGGGAGAAATGCCAGATATAGGTGAAGGGGAGGAAGGCAGCAAATCACACTGCCATGTGTGTACCTATGCAACAGTCTTGCATGTTCTTCACATGTACCCCAAAACCTAAAATGCAATAAAAAAAAAGAATAGGCAAAAAAAACAAAACAAAAAAAAACTAGAAATCAATGACAGGAGAAATCTGAAATACTTCACACATACATGGAAATTAAATGGCACACTCCTGAATAACCAATGTGTCAATGAAAAAATTAAAATAAAAATTTAAACATTTGTTAAGACAAATGAAAATGGAAACAACATTTCAAAACATGTAGAATACAGCAAAAGTAATACTAAGAGGAAATTTATGATAATAAATGCCTACATCAAAAAAGAGAAAGAGTAATCTAACAATGCACCCCAAGAAAATGGAAAACCAAGAGTAAACCAAATCCAAAATTAGTAGAAGGAAATGCAAAATAAAAAATAAGAGCAGAAATAAGTGAAATTAAGACAAAAAATACAAAAGATCAACAAACTGAATAGTTGAATTTTTGAAAAGATAAAATCAGCAAATCTTTAGTTACACTAATAAATAAATAAATAAATACAATCAGGAACAACAACAAAAAAAATAACAACTGCCAACAGAGAAATGCAAAATCACTAGAGACTGCTAAGAACAACTATGCACCAACAAATTGGTAAACCTAAAAGAAATAAATAAATTCCTGGACACATACAACCTACTGAAATTAAACAACAGAGAAATAGAAACCCTCAACAGACCAGCAATGGGTAACAGGATCAAAATAGTAATAAATGTCCTCCATTACAGAAAATCCCCAGACCTAACATTCACCACTGAGTTCTACTAAACATGTAAAGAACTGCTACCAATTCAACTCAAAGTATCCCAAAAATTGAAGGGAAGGGAATATTTTGACACTCATTCTATGAGTCCAGCATTACTCTGATAACAAAACCAGACAAGGACACACACACACACACAAATAACAGAGCAATATCCCTGATAAGCATAGATGCAAACATCTTCAACAAGATAACAGTAAAGGGAAGAAAGCAACATATTAAAAGAATTGTATACTATGGCCAAGTGGGATTCATTTGGGGAAACAAGAACAGTGCAACATATGTAAATCGATCAATGTGATATATCGCATCACCAGAATCAAGGACAAAAACCTTATGATTATTTCAACAGACACTGAAAAAGCATTTGACAACATTCAATATACCTTCAAAAAAAAAAAAAAAAAAAAATTCAATAAAAAGGCTATAGAAAGAACAAAACTCAAAAAAAAAAAAAAAAAACATAAAAGGGGACTTCACAAAGTATGTGAAAAATTAAAAGATAAACATAAAAAATAGAAACTTGGCCAGGTATGGTGGCTCATACCTGTAATCCCAGCACTTTGGGAGACTAAGGCAGAAGGATCACTTGAAGCCAGGAATTTGAGACCAGTCTCAAAAACACAGTGAGACCCTGTCTCTACCAAAAAAGAAAAAATTAGCTGAATAGGCCTGATGTGGTGATTCATGCCATAGTCCTAGCTACTCAGGAGGCTGAAGCAGGAGGATCACTTGAGCCCAGGAGTTCAAGGCTGAAGTGAGCTATGACTGTGCCACTACACTCCAGCCTAGGCGACAGAATTATACCCTTTTACAAATAAATTATATATATATATAATATACATATATATACACACGTATATGTATATATACGTGTGTATATATATGTATATGTATAATATATATATTATATATTATATATAATATATATATAATATATATGTGTATATATATAATTACATATATACATATATTATATCTATATATACAATGAACTGTCTTTGTATCCCTGGAATGAAACCCACTTGGCCATAGTATACAATTCTTTTAATATGTTGTTGTCTTCACTTTGCTGGCATCTTATTGAGGATGCTTGCATCTATGTTGATAGGGGATATTGCCCTGTGATGTGTGTGTGTGTGTGTGTGTGTGTGTCTGTGTGTGTCCTTGTGTGGTTTTGTTATCACAGTAATGCTGGCCTCATAGAATGAGTGTCAAAGTATTCCCTTATCTTCAATTTATTGGGATACTTTGAGTAGAATTGATAGTCGTCTATGTATGTGTGTGTGTGTGTGTGTGTGTGTGTGTGTATTTACATATATATATAATTACATAGATATGTAATTTCTCAACTTCATCTCCAAGTTCAAGGTAATTTTGTATGATACTAGCCACTTAGTCAATTCCTAAAGAACTGGGGGTCCTCGGAATTTAGCCACGTCAAAGTAGCCCTTTTTACATTATTAACTGAAGAAAATTAGTTCCCTTTAAAGTTTTTTAAGGTTAGAAAATAGAAAGAAGTCAGAAGAAACCAAATCAGAACTGTAAGGTGGATGGCCTTGTTTGATGAGCAGGAGATTGTCATGGTGGAGAAAGAATCGTGGAGCTTTCCCAGATGTTTTTCTGCTAAATTTTTGGCCAACTTTTACCAACACTCTCATAATAAGCAGATATTGTTATTTTGCCCTTGAGAACATTGATAAGAAAAATGCACTGAGCACCTCTCAAAATTATTGCCATGACCTTTGCACTTGGCTTTGGTTATGCTTTGTCTTCAGGATCATACAGATAAAGCCAGGTAGTATTTCTTACCGCAATTTTTTGAAGAAATCCTTTAGGATCTTGATCCTACTTGTTTAAAATTTCCATTGAAAGATCTGCCCTGTCTGCAGCTGATCTGGGCACAACAGTTTTGGCACTCATCAAGTGGAAAGTTTGCTCAGCTTCAATGTTTCAGCCAGAATTGTGTAAACTAAATGAATTGAGATGTCTGTGGTGTTGGCTATTGATTCTGCTGTTAATTGTCAATCCTCTTCAACGAGGGCATAAACAAGATGAATTTTTTTCCCAAAAATTAATGTGGCTTGTCTGCCACTTCAAGCTTCATCTTCAATATTGTCTCATCCCTTCTTAAATGAGTTATCCATTTGTAAACTGCTGATTTCTTTGGAACATTGTCCCTATAAATTTTTCACAAGGCATCAGTGATTTTACCACTTTTTTAAGCTTCACTATAAATTTGATGTTTAGCAAAATTCATGTTTCTCTAACGGGAGCTCTTTTCAAACTGATAGCTTATCTTTCTTAGTGTCTCAAACTAGATTATGTTCAAATATGTTATAAGTTAGTGTGAATGTGTTTAGGTACCAAAAATTTGAAGTTAATGAATAATTTCTAATAATCCTAATTTTGCATGAACCTTTTGAAGACCTCTTCATATGTAACAAACCTGCCACTAATATCATACTGAAGAATGAAAAATTGAAAGCCTTTCCACTAGGATATGGAATTAGAAAAAGATGCCCCCTTTTACCAGTTTTATTCAACATAGTTCTGGAGTTTCTAGCCAGAGCGAGTAGCCAAAAGAAATAAATAAAGGGCACTTAAATTGGAAAAGAATAAGTCAAATTATCCTAGTTGTAGATAACATGATTTTATATAGAGAGAAAACTTAAGGACTCCACAAAACCTTTTAGAACTTATAAGCAAACTTAGTAAAGTTGCAGGTTACAGAATCAACATACAATAATCAGTAGCATTTCTCTACACTAATAGTGATCAACCTAAAAAAGCAATCAAGAAAGCAATTCTTTTTTACAATAGCTACCAAAAAAAAAAAAAATACCCTAGGCATGGATATAAACAAAGAGGTGAAAGATCTCCAAAAAAAAAAAAAAAAAAAGTACAAAAAATTGTCAAAAGAAATTGAAATTGAAAAAGGGCCAGGTGTGGTGGCTCATGCCTATAATCCCAGCACTTTGGAAGGCTAAGATGGGCAGATGGCTTGAGCTCAGGAGTTTAAGACCAGCCTGATCAACATGGTAAAGCCCCATCTTTTCTAAAAATACAAAAATAAGCTGGGCATGGTGGTGTGTGTCTGTAATCCCAGGTACTCAGGAGACAAGAATCGCTTGAGAACTCAGAAGGTGAAGGTTGCAGTGAGCTGAGATCACCCCACTACATTCTAGGCTGGGCAACAGAGCAAGACATGGCAAAAAAAGGAAGGAAAGAAGAAAGGGAGGCAGGGATGGGGAGAGAGGGAGGGAGGGAGGGAGGGAGGGAGGGAGGAAGGAAGGAAGGAAGGAAGGAAGGAAGGAAGGAAGGAAGGAAGGAAAAAAGAGTCTGGCATGGTGGCTTACACCTGTAATCCCAGCACTTTGGGAGGCCGAGGCAGGCAGATCACAAGGTCAGGAGTTTGATACTGGCCTGGCCAACATGGTGAAACCCCATCTCTACTAAAGATACAAAAAATTAGACAGGTATGGTGGCATGCGTCTGTAATCCCAGCTACTCGGGAGCCTGAGGCAGGAGAATTGCCTGAACTCAGGAGGCAGAGGTTTCGGTAAGCCGAGATCATGCCATTGTACTGCAGCCTGGGTGACAGGGCGGGACTCTGTCTCAAAGGAAAAAGAAAAGAAAGAAAGAGAAAAAGAGGAAGAAAAGAAGGAAGGAAGGAAAGAGAGAGAGAGAAAGAAAAAAAGAAAGGAAGAAAGAGAAGAGAAGGAAGAGAATAGAAAGAGAAAAATTGAAGGACAAAAAGGTGGAAGCATAGCTCATGTTCGAGAATTGGAAGAAATTATGTCATTAAAATGTTCATACTACCCAAATTGATCTACAGATTCATCATAATCACTATGAAAATATCAATGACATTCTTCACAGAAATAAAAAGAACAATTCTAAAACTTACATAAAACCACAAAAGACCCTGAAGCAATGCCGAGCAAAAAGAATGGAGCTGGAGGCATCACACTACCTGACTTCACACTACAAAGTTATAGTAAGCAAAACAGCATGATAGTGGCATAAAAACAGACACATACACCAATGAAACAGAAGAAAGAACCCAAAAATAAATCCATGAATTTACAGCCAATACATTTTTTACAAAGCTGCCAAGAAGATACACTGAGTAAAGAATAGCCTCTTCAATAAATGGTGCTAGGTAAGCTGGATATCCATATACAAAAGAAAGAACCTAGACCTCTATTTCTCACCACATACAAAAATAAATCGAAAATGAATTAAATACTTAAGTATAAGGCTGTAAACTATAATATGAAACTACGGGAAGAAAGCACTGGGGAAACGCTGCAAGACATTGGTCTGGGCAAAGGTTTTTTGGGGTAGGACCTCAACAGCATAGAAGTCAGAGCAAAAATAGATAAATAGGGTCATATCAAGCTAAAAAGTTTCTGTACAGCAAAGGAAACAACCAACAAAGTGAAGAGGCAATCTACAGAATGGGAGAAAATATTTGCAGGAGGAAACCACCTGAGAATCAATAACCAGAATATATAAGGAACTCAAACAACTCAATAGCAAAAAAAACAAATCATCTGATTTTTGAATGGGCAAAAGACTGAAACCCACAGTTCTCAAAAGAACATACAAATGGCCAACAGGTATAAGAAAAGTGCCCATCATCACTAATCACGAGATAAATGCAAATCAAACCAAAATGAGGTATCATCTCACCCCAGGATAAAGTGGCTATTATCAAAACGACAAAAGATAACAAGAGTTGGGAAGGAAATGGAAAAAAAGGGAACCCTTATAAACTATTGGGAGAAATGTAAATTAGCGTAGTCATTCTAGAAAACAGTATGGAGTTTCTCAAAAATTAAAACTACAAATACTGTATGATCCCACAGTTCCACTACTTGGTATATATCTAGAGGAAAGGGAATCCATATCTCAGAGACAGATCTGCACTCCCACGTTTACTGCAGCACTATTCACAATCACAAAGATATGGAATCAACCTAAGTGTCCAACAATAGGTGAATGGATAGAAAAAAATGTAATATATACACACAATGAAATACTATCCAGCTATTAAAAAGAATTAAATCCTTACATTAAGTGAAAAAAGCCAGGCACAGAAAGACAAATACCTCATGATCTCACTCACATGTGGAATCTCAAAAAGCTTACTTCATAAAGGAGAGGGCAGAGCCGTGGTCACCAGAGGCCTTGGAAAGTAGGAGGGAGGAGGGAATAAGGAGAGGTTGGTCAATGGGTACAAAGTTACAGTAAGGAGGAGTAAATGCTGGCTTCTTTTCTGCAGCAGGATGACTATAGTTAACAATAATATGTATTTCAAAAAAGCTAGAAGAGGCAATTTTGAATATTCTCACTGAGATGGGTTGGCTATGTCCCCAGTAAAATCTCAACTTAAATTGTATCTTCCAAAATTCCCACATGTTGTGGGAGGGACCCAGGGGGAAGTAATTGAATCATGGGGGCCGGTCTTTCTCATGCTATTCTCGTGATAGTGAATAAGCGTCACGAGATCTGATGATGGGTTTATCAGGGGTTTCCCCTCTAGCTTCTTCCTCCTTTTCTCTTGCTGCTGCCATGTAGGAAGAGCCCTTCACCTTCCACCACGATTCTGAGCCCTCCCCAGCCATGTGGACCTGTAAGTCCAATTAAACCTCTTTCTTTGTTAAATTGCCCCATCTCAGGTATGTCTTTGTCAGCAGCATGAAAACTGGACTAATACACTCACCACAAAGAAATAATAAATGTTTGAGGTGATAGATATGCTAATTACCTTGATTTGATCATTACACAATGTATACTTGTATTGAAACATAACATTGTACCGCATAAATATGTGTGATGACATGTCAATTAAAATTTTAAAAAGGGAAATATGCATGAGATGAAAAGCTATCACTTTAAACCTGGTGGAGCCAATGGATAGAAAAAAACCTGATACCACTGTGCTGATCAACCAACTTTGAGAACCTCCTGTCTCCAACTTCTGGTTCATTAGTCAACTAATGCCTTGTGATTTAAACCAGTGGTGCTGAAAGTGAGACACCTAGACTAGCATCAGCACGGCCATGGAACTTGTCAGAAATGTACATCCTTGAGCACCACCCTAGACTGAATGAAAGATCCTGGGGGTGAGGCCCAGCAACCTGTTCTTTAGCAAGTCCTCCAGGTGATGCTGATGCAAGCTAAACTTTGAGAACCACTAATTTAAGCCATCGGTAGTTGCATTTTGGTTATTTTTGACTGAAAGTGTTCCTGATTAACATGAGCAACTGTGTCAAATCTCAGTAAGTGTTGCTTCTCTATTATTTATTACACAGGATTTTTCTTCTAACAATCCCTGTTGCTTTGTGGATGGCAGTGGTGGGCCAGCCAAAGTGTCTGATGCCATGGCACCAGCTACAGTGGGGTGCGGGCCCCAGGCCATGGGTTCTCAGGTGCTGATGCTGAGGCAAACGGTGTCTGGAGCTTGCCACTTGGGAGCTGCTACAGAGGGGCCAGGCAGGGCCAAGCCACCCTCCAGCAGGGGAATGGCACAGTCAGGCATGGAGGAGTCCCAAGGTGGAGCTGGGCCTGGGGCAGTGCTGCCCTTGTGCATGGAGTTCAGGGGCTGGGCCCAGAACAACAGAGGTGGCCACGCTGCAGGGGGCCTGGGACGGGAAGCAGGAGTGGCACCCATTTCCCAGACAGGGCCAGCGATACAGCTGCCAAGCCCACCCTGCCCACGGTGCCAGGACCCTGTGCCTCAGCTGGAGGCCCAGGATCCACCCCGCGTCAGTGTGACTGCAGAGCCTGGCACATCCACGGCCAGGCTGGGGCCCACAATCCACTCCCGGAGGCTACCCCTGGTAGGGTTGTGAGCTGGATGAGGGGGCCCCAAGCCACTTCTGAGCACAGGGGTGCAAGGGGAACTTGTAGCAATGTCACCACTGCCCCAGTCACCAGCCTGGCCCAGTAAGGATCTGGAGCCGTGCCCCAGGCTGCAAGGAGGCAAACAGGGCAGCAGAAGTGGCTTCGGGAGCAGCAGTGGCTGCAGTGGGTCCCCTGTGCCCATGTTCCCAAAACAACTGACTGTGCCACCCCCACCCTCACGTGGCCCAGCAGGACCCACTCCCAGGCCCAGAGCCTCCTCCGCAGCCTCATCGTTTCTCCTTGTCATGTCCCTGGAGCCCACAAGCACCAGGCAAAAGGCGCATCCAGGACTCGCAGGACTAGTCCCAGGAGCCTCAAGTTCTTTTGTGCAGGGTTAGCGGGGACCACCGTGCCACCCACACCTCAACTGCTGCCACTGAGGGGAGATGCAGAGAAAGGGCATGGCCAGGGCTGTACACTCTGCAGAGCCAGGGACAGGCAGGACCCTTACCCCACCTTCCCCCTCCCCCCGCCAGTTGGCAGGGCTGGAGCTCCCCAGGAGCAGCTGCAGCCACCCAGGTCATGGCTGTGGGCCTAGGCTTCCCGGTCCTCTCGGGGCAGGAGGGCCCCCTCCATGACCGCAGGCTCAGGGGTGTCTGCTCCCCCTGCCTCTCCCCACTCCAAGATCTTGAAGAATCTGCTAAGATCTTGAAGCAGGGCTGGGGCCCAGCCCAGGCACTGTTGCAGCCCAGCTGGATGTGTGTAGGCTCAGGGAAGTGCTGACATGCTGGTCCCCTGCTGCCACATACCCTCCAGATTTTGGGCACCAATGAGTGCTGGAAGGATACCAAGATGGCAATGGGGGCAGCTCAGCACTGGCCTGCAGCATCCCCCTGGCTCCAGCAGCCTGGGCACCATGGGCAACAGGATACAGACAGGCTCTTGGATGGGAAGGGATGGTTCCCCAGTGAGGCCCCACCTTCAGGCCCAGGAGGTTTCTCTTTCTGAGATATCAATGATTACATAATCTTATTCATCATCTAAAGACCTTGGTTTGTTTGTTGTTTGTTTTTTCCACAGGAAAAATATACAGTGGCAAAGCAGCCAGCAAATGCTGAAAGGAGATGCAATGATGTAAAGAGAAGCCCCATAGCATTTTCTCGGGAGGCCAACCCTCGCAAAGTATCGCCCTTGGCATTTGCTGACTCTTACACTACTTAATCTTGGTCACAAGTACACAAACAAGGAAAAACAATGTCATAAGTCTGCAACTTACCACTTGTAACTGGAATATATTGAGACACTGCCTTATCTCACACCCCTTTTGTATCTAAATATTAAAAACAACTGTAAGGATTTCTTCTGATTTTTTTGCTTTTGAGATGGAGTCTCACTCTGTCACCCAGGCTGGAGTGTGCCGTGGCATGATCTTGGCTCACTGCAACCTCCACCTCCTGGGTTCAAGTGATCTTCCTGCCTCAGCCTCCCAAGTAGCTGAGATTACAGGTTCCCACCATCATGCTCGGCTAATTTTTATGTTCTTAGTAGAGATAGGATTTCACCAGTCGGCCAGGCTGCTCCTGACCTCAAGTGATCTGCCCGCCTTGGCCTCCCAAAGTGCTGGGATTACAGGCATGAGCCACCGCACACGGCCAGGATTTCTTCTTAAAGTGTATTTATTATTCTTTTCAGAAATTTTATTTTTTTTTCTTTATTTGAAAAGGAGAGACGAGAGAGCTGATGAAAATTAAAATGTTCAGGTAAAATTAAAATTAACCAGTCCCCAGTTACGTTCACAGGAAATGTGAGGTGCCTGGGTTTTTTTCCATTCATCATGATTATTTAATTTAGCCGCATAAACAATGCACAGCATCCTTCATCATCCCACAGATCAAAGGCAGACCAAAAGTACTTGTGTCCCAAATAACCAACAACAAACATTATTTTTCATGGAATCATACTTACAAAGCTGAGCAAACTGGCTGCCCAAATTAAAATTCCCAGACCTGCAACCTACACTGCAATAAACCTGGGGTCTTTTTTTTTTTTTTTGAGATGGAGTCTCCCTCTCTCGCCGAAGCTGGAGTGCATTGGCACAATCTCGGCTCACTGCAACCTCAAAACACATATTCAAAAGACAACTTCAGCAGCTTCATATCTAGTAGGGTACAGCTAACACCTGTTGATCCATTACTCTAGTTCTTTTCCTTTAGGAAAAAGATGGAGAAACGTGGACTAAAGTCTCTTGACGTCTCTATGTGAGTAAAGTACCTGCTGTACCTCATTTTCCTTTGTTTTCTCTTTTCATGGGTCAGGTTATGCACGCATACTCCTGTAAGCTGACTCCTAGCCTCTCTCCACACTCCCCAGCAGTCTCTAGTGGAAATCACAGCTGGACGACCCAAAGACTCATGATGAAATCTGACTAAGCTCTTTAACACCATCACATTCAAGGCATAGAACAAAACTATGTAATTCCAAAAGCAAATGTTATCATCTCAATTTTACAAAAGAGAAAAATAGGAGTTCAAAATACGAAAAGATGAGCCCCAAATACATTAGACACTTGTGGTAAATTAGGCTATTTTTCAGAAATATTCACTCCATTCCTTTATTCTACTCTTTTTCCCCACCCTTGGCTTTGGGTGGACCAGGTGACCTTCTTTGGTCAAGGTAGAAGTGAGGTGCTCCTAATTTCAAGCTTTAAAAGGTCATGTATGTTTCTGGCCAGGTGCAGTGGCTCACAGCTATAATCCCAGCACTTTTGGAGGCAGCGTTGGATGGATCACGAGGTCAAGAGATCAAGACCATCCCGGACAACATGGTGAAACCGGGTCTCTACTAAAATTACAAAAAAAAAAAAAAAAATTAACTGGGCATGGTGGCATATGCCTGTAGTGTTAGCTATTCAGGAAGCTGAGGGAGTAGAATTGCTTGAACCTAGGGGGCGGAGGTTGCAGTGAGACAAGATTCTGCCACTACACTCCAGCCTGGCAACAGAATGAGACTCCGTCTCAAAAAATATATATATCATGTACGTTTCCACTTGATCTTGTCCTTCCGCCACGCCAAGGGGAAGAATATGTCCAGGTCACCACACCCGATAAAGCAGGAGGACAAGAGATGCATATTACACAACAAACCTAGTGGGACCCTGTTTGCATAGCCAACCCTGAGCGAACCCACAGACATGTTAGCAAACCCAACTGAGATCAGCAGAGCTGACTGAGGCCAGCTGGCTTCAGTCAGGCAACATAAATATGTAAGCCAAATAAGCATTTCTACCATTGAGATTTCCACGTTTGTTGTCTTGCAACATTAGCTAGCTAATAAATATTTCTTAGATGAATGGCTTGGTAAGTGAATGAATGGGGGCCTCCAGTCAGATGGTTAGTAACTCACACATGGAAGCTTTTCTGAATCCTTGTCTTTTGTTTGTTCTACTCCTCTTGTTTTCTTTTTAGCTAGAAAAGAATGCTATAAAAGAATTTAAAAGTTAGGGGGGAAAGGGATGATGTAGCCTAGGCAACACAGTGAGAGCCCTTCTCTACAAATTTTTTTTTTTAATTGGGCAGGTGTGGTGGCATGAACCTGTGGTCCTAGTGACCCAGGAGGCTGAGGTAGGAGGACCACTTGAGCCCAGGAGGTAGAGGCTGCATTGAGCCATGATTGTGCCACTGCACTCCAGCTTGGGCAACAGAGCCAGACCCTCTCTAAAAAAAATTTTTTTAAAGATGATGGACAAAAAGGAAATTGAACTAATTACATGGACAAAAGAATTTTAAATGAAATAATTATGCTCACCAGGCTCCAATATGCAAACGATGCCTGAATAGCATCAGTTGTTTTTCAATCCCTAAAACAAAATGAATTTAATCTGAAAGGGAAAGGCTTGGGTTAGATCTGAAAGAGAACCTGTAAACTATAGGAGTCATTAAGATTGAAATCCTGCCACCAAAGCCATCAGAGGAGTCTGTAATATCATTTCTACAGATGTTCCAAAATAATGTATATGTTCACCTTTGCAGAAAGTTTTAGGCTGGTATCTTCCAAAGGTAGGTATGCAGGCAGAGGCTAGGCTAGCTCTCCAGCTGCTAGAAAAATACAGATTTCTAGACTCAACCACCCCAAGATTCAAACTAAATAGGTAGGGGGAATGCCCAGGAATTCATATTTTTAAAAGGTCCTGAGAGGTTCTGATATACAGCCAGATTTGGGACCCTCTAGTTTAAGGGGCGAGTGCTGAGGAGCCTGATCCTTGACCTTAGCAGCATTTTCCTATGGTTTCTTATTTCTCTGAAGATACTGAGTTAAGACTAGAGTCTATCAAGCAGCCTGCTGGTGGATAGAAGGAAGATGTAGGAGGAAAAAAAGGTAGTGAGGCCATTTCATTCAAATGTGTTTTGTAAATTTAGTTATGATTTCTACAAGTTTCTCATTAATTTTTTAGTTGGTCTTTTGTATGTTTGTTTGTTTGTTTGAGACGGAGTCTCCCTCTGTCAGCCAGGCTGGAGTACAGTTACATGATCTCAGCTCACTGCAACCTCCACCTCCTGGGCTCAAGTGATTCTCCCACCTCAGCCTCCTGAGTAGCTGGGACTACAGGTGCTCACCACCACAGCCAGCTAATTTTTTTTTTTCAGTAGATATGGGGTTTCACTGTGCTAACCAGAATGGTATCGATCTGACCTCATGATCCACCCACATGAGCCTCCCAAAGTGCTGGGATTACAGACATGAGCCACCGTGCCTGGCCCCTTAGTTTCTTGAAGGTTGTGTATACTCTGCATGTACTAGGGGGCACTTTGCATCAGATCAGATTTAGTTAACAGGGCACGGTGCTTCTATTCTTGTGTTTTATTTTAGGATACATTTTCATTTTTATTGTTACCATTAGGTCACATTTTTCTCCCAATTGATGAACACGAATCTTTGGCTCAAAGAAGTCTTCTTGGAGTACAAAAGCAGATCTTTAAAAAGTAATATGAATGGAAGAATGCTGGATAATGTAAATATAAATGGTGAACAGGAACTTATTGCAAATATGGATTGTAAATTTGTGTATACTAAGATAGCAATCTGTGAATATGATTATTTTATGTAAGACCAAGAAAGAAAAGCATGACTATAGTATCTGTTCACTGGGTTTTGTTGAACTGGCCATCTGTCACCCTAGTGAGTAGTCTACTATGAAATTTTGTCAAGTAGTATCCTAAAGAAACCAAAACTTTTTCATAATTTTTGGTTTGTTGTTTTCAAACAGGGTGTTGATCAGTTGCCCAGGCTAGACTGCAGTGGTACAATCATGGCTCACTGTAGCCTTGACCTCTCAGCTCAAGCAATCCTCCCACCTCAGCCTCCAAAGTAGCTGGGACTACAGGTGTGTGCCACCATGACCAGATAATTTTTTGTTTATTTTACTTTTTTTTTTTTT